>NC_081292.1:197023305-197324165 GCF_030435805.1 Mustela lutreola
GCTCAGCAGGGAGCCTGCTTCTCTCTCTCTCTGCCTGCCTCTCTGCTTACTTGTGATCTCTCTCAAATAAATAAAAATCTTTTAAAAAAATACATGCTTAGATGGTGATTCCTTGGATGGATGTGGGCAAAGTAAAATTGAAAACCTTTGGTAAGGATTCACCATTCTAGATACCACTAAGAACATTTATGATTTGGGGGAAGAGGTCCAAATATCAACATAAAGGGGCGTTTGGAAGACATGGATGCCAGCCTTATGGATGACTGAGGGATTCAAGACTTGAGTGGCAGAAGTAACTACAGATATGGCAGAAACAGCAAAACTTAGAAGTGGAGTCTGAAGATTGGTGCTACAGTTTTATGATAAAACTTGAACAGATGAGGAGTTGATTCTTACAGATGAGCAAAGAAAGTAGTTTCTTGAAATCTATTTCTGGTGAAGATGCTATGTATGAAGACTGCTGAAATGATGACAAAAGATTTAGAATATTACATTAACTTGGTAAAGCAGCAGCAGGGTTTAACCTGAATTCTGGAAAAAAGTTCTATTCTGGGTAAAATTGCTATCAAAAAGCATCACATGCTATAGAGAAATCATTCATGAAAGGAAAAGTCAATCAATGTGGCAAATTTCACTGTTGCCTTACTTTAAGAAATTTCCATAGCCACCCCAACTGTCAGCAACCACCACCCTGGTAGTCAGCAGCTAGTAACATCACAGCAAAACCCTCCACCAGCAAAAGATGACTAGCTGAAAGCCCATGTGATGGTTAGCATGTTCCAATTAAGGTAATATACCTTGTTTTTGTTTTTGACATAATGCTATTGCACACTTAACATGCTACAGTGTAGTAGAGCGTTAACTTTTATATGCACTGGGAAATTTAAAAACTAATTTGACTCATTTTATTGCAACATTCACTTTATGGTGGCAGTCTGGAACCAAACCTGCAGTATCTCCGAGGTATGCCTGCATTCTGGACACAAGTCCTTTGTCACATATATGTAGGTGAAGATTTTTGCCTAGTCTGAGGTATGCCTTTTTATTTTCTTAATGATGTTTTTTGAGGCAATTTTTAATATTGTCTACTTGCATTTCAATATAAATTCCAGGTCTTTGTAGTTTCATATATTTTTAAATGTAATAGTAAAAACTTAAATGTTATGTATTGTTAACAAATTTTAAAATGAGAATAGGAGTCATGGTGAGCACTCTTTAGAATTCTTGAATCACTATGTTGTAGACCTGAAACTAACATAACATGGTATGTCAAATTCAAGTTCAAGTTCAAGTTAAAAAAAAAAAAAGTCCTTACATTATGTTGTCATGTATTACTTCTAAGGATAAATTTGTCATGTTTTATCCCTCTGTACACAAAATGTCATTTTTCTCTAGCTGCTTTAAACTTTTCTCTAACACTAGTTTTCAGCCATTTGATTTAGATGTGCCTCAGTATGGTCTTTGTGTTTATTCTGCTTGGGAATTGAACCCCCAGATCAGAAGGTTTATAATCTCTATAAAGTTGGGAAAATTTCAGTCACTATTTCTTTAAACTATTTCCCCTCTCCCTGTTACTTCTGGAGTAAAATTATACCTATAATATACCACAGATCACAAAAATTCTGTTTATTTATTTATATCTTTCTTTTCTCTGTTTAATTTTTGGATAGTTTCTACTGCTGTCCTCAGGTTCACTAATCTTTCCTTCATCAGATAAAAAACTGCTGTTAATCCCAATCAGTGATTTTTTTCATTTCACTTAATATTTCTCATCTGTACAAATTCTATTCATTCTTTTTTAAATTTACTTTTCCTTCTCATTACACTGTTTTCCTTTAAATCTTTGAGCATATTTATAAGGCAAATTTATGTGGCAAATTTCATTGTTGCCTTACTTTAAGAAATTTCTATAGCCACCCCAACTTTCAGCAACCACCACCCTAGTAGTCAGCAGCTATTAACATCACAGCAAAACTCTCCACCAGCAAAAGATGACTAGCTGAAAGCCCATGTGTTTCATGTGAAAGCTCTACAGTTTTTGTCTGCTAATTCTATTGTTTTTGTTATCTTAGTCTTTAAGTCTTCTCCAGGAGTTCATGTTTTCCTGATTCGAGTAATTTTTTTTATTGAATGCTATACACAATGACATACTTTTAAGTGTCTGGATTTTGTTATCTTCCTTTAAAGTCGTTAGGCTTTGTTCTGAAAGTCAATTAAGTTACCTGTGGATCAGCTTCATCTTTGAAGATTGCTTTTAAGTTTTAGAACAGACTGAGGGTAGATTTTATTCTCATCTAGGTTAGCCTTACTACTAAGGCATGGTCCTTTTGGGATCTCTACTGAACATCCTGGGTGATAAAAGGCGGTAGGGGAAGGGGGTCGCGGGGGAAGGTCTCACAAATCTATCTGCTAAGGGCATGAGCAGTTCCTCAGCTCTGGGAATTATTCAACTTACAGCTCCCCAGTCAATCCTTGTCCAGGCTCATGGAGTTTTACTGTACATACACACATTCTATATAGTCCTTTAACAACAGCTAAAGGAAGCCCCTCTGCAGATCTCTAGAACTCTTTTGCTACATGATTCCCTCTTCTCTCCAAAGTTGTGTCTAGCAATTTTCAGCCACTTCAAACTCTCTGAACTACAATCTCTATCTCATCAATTCAACCAGACATAATGGACTGACAAGACTTCCCCTGCCTGTACTACGCTCTGAAATGTGTCTTCTAGCAGAAATCCAGGGAAATTAATAGCACTCATCTTACTTGTTCCCCTTTTCTCACGAATCACATTCCCACACTGCTTGTTGTCCAATATCTAAAAACAGCTGTATGATGTCTTTTGTCCAATTTTCTCACTGTTTACCATAGGAAGTTAAGTTCAGAGAGGATTTCTTCTCAGGGCCAGAAGCAGAAATCTCTTCATGTGCAAATAATCAAGTTATTCCTGAGCTATTATCCAGAACTATAAACAAATCTTTTGCTTAGTGAGTTATTTTATTCACAGAATAGTTTTGATGCACATGGAACTATATATATAATGAGGATAAAGATGAAAATAAAAATAATGAGAAAAAAATACCTAAATACAGCTAACACTGATTGAGCAATTAATACATATCAGGCATTGTGCTAATTGCATTCTATACATTACCTCATTTTAACACTCTGAGGCAGAGATTACTCAGTTCATTAATTCAATAAATCTTTATTAAACACCTATTACTAGACTCTTCTAGGTACTGGTGACATAGTGGTGAGTATGAAAGTCAAAATGCATAATCTTTAAGAGTTTATTACCATTAATCCCATTCTCCAGATGAGGAAATAGAGGTTTAGAAAAATTAAATAACTTGTCACCGTTACAAAGTAATATATAGAGCCAAGATTTGAGTGTAAATCTCTTTAAAACTGGACTCTGAGCAAGATCTAAATGACTATATTAAAAGATCTGTCACAGGACTCACAGCCTACTTAAGAAATACAGGTAATTAAGGACAAATACTAGAAGAGTGGTTATGTCCACAGTGTTAAGAGGAAGACTCAAAGAGACCTCACATTTTACTAAAAGCAGCAAGAAGAAATCTTTTCCACATTTTTGCTTAAAAGTCCTTCAACATTTTGCTTAGAAATCTCCACAGATCCATAAATCACCCAGTTCATTAGGCACACTTCCTACTCTCCATCCTACTGAAGGCAAGAGTGTTGCTAAGATTTCTGCCTCAGCAGAACAAGAAACCCTCTTCCTTCAACAATACATTTTTCATTTCCTTTTGAGCCCTCACTTGGACATTCTTCAAAGCCCAAATTTATAGTCTGCTCAAAGAAACTTCTCTATCATGATCAACAAAAGTTTTACAACCTGCATTCACTGCCCGGTTCCAAAGTCATGCCAATAGAAAAGGACATGACAAAAGAAAAAAAAAAAAAAAGTGAAATATAGCTCTAAGAACTACATGTACTTTATAATGGCTGAAACAAAAGAATGATGCAATATGACCATGAATTGGCTAGAAAAGGTCTTGCCTTTCTCACTTGGATTATTGCGAAAGCCACTTGACCTTGAATTTCTTTTTTTTTTTTTTTTAAGAGAGATGCACACAGGGGTGGGGGGAAGGGAGGGGTCACAAAGGGAGAGAGAGAGAAAGAATCTTTTTTTTTTTTTTTTTTAAGATTTTATTTATTTATTTGTCAGAGAGAGACAGCACACGCAGAGAGAACAGGAGGCAGAGGGAAAGGCAGGCTCCTGGCTGAGCAAGGAACCCGATGTATGACTCGATTCCAGGACCCTGGGATTATGACCTGAGCCAAAGGTAGATGCTTAACAGGCATCCCAGAGAAAGAATCTTAAACAGCTCCACACCCAGGGCAGGGCCCAACCCAGGGCCTGGGCTCACAACCCTGAGACCATGACCTGAGCCAAAATCAAGAGTTGGGAGCTTAACCAACTGAGCCACCTAGGCACCCCAGATTTTGAATTTTGTGAGGTAAATGACATAATCAGATTTGTATTTTAGAAGAAATTTTTATTCAGCAGTATGGATGGAGAATAAACTAAGTCAGGAAAATATATCAAGTGGCTATTAAAATGATCCAAGTGAGCAAGGCAAGTAGAATCAAGACATGAAATATTCCTGAGCAATTCAAGAGACCATAGTACTGAGTCCTCGTAGGGGAGTCTATGTGCACTATGTTCATGATGAAAGGAGCGGAACAGAAGTGCAGCGGATTCGAAAAAATATGTAATCTGAAACTATCCAGACCTTATTCAAATCCAACTCCATCAGCTATATTGTCACCTGGTTAAGTTACTTAACTGTTCTGAACCTCTCTTAATGGATCTGTAAAAGAAACAGGGTTGTTGTGAGGACTAAATGACAAAGCTTATGCACAGTGAACAGCATCTACCATTATTATGACTTCCAAAAGTTTCAGGTTTGGGCAACCAGAATTTAATTAGTTCAATTTCATCCCCACTAAGTTTCATATAGGTATAGAATGTTTTACACATTAATGGGTCTACAGAGTGTGTCTGGAGTTCTATGCCAGAAGGACAAATTTGGAAGTAATCCGTGTAAAAAGCTATTGGTAAACAAACAGCTGATGACGCATAAGAAAAACGAGGACTGACTGAAACCCTAGAAACAGGAATATTCCAGGGTCCTGCAAAGAAAGAGAAGTTTGAGAAAGATACTGCCTCTGGATCGCTGTGAGGATTAAGAAGAAAAAAATGCATAAAATTCCTAGCATGTAAGGATACTGCATTCCCTTCAAAAGTCAAAAGCCATTTCAATAAAGCCAACAGGCAGAAATCACACTGGATAGTCTGAGGCATGAATAGAAAGCAAAAAGTTAGACATGATCCTTTAATAAAAGTTCTTAAGAAGGGAAAGAAATAAAGTAAAAACTTTACGAAGGAATGACTGGCCTTTAATTCATCACTCTGAAGCTGGCACTAGCAACTTTTTTTAATACCAAAATCAAGTCCAAAACAAGCAGTAAGAGGAAATGCTTTGTGGTGAAACAAGCACTTAGCCCTATTGCATATACAACACCAGCCAACTGTAAACAAATTTTATGCTACTTCAGTTCATAAATATGCCATAGCTCCTTTCTGGGCTCCCATTGTAGTCTTTCACTTTTCTTGAAAACAAACAAAAAAACCAAACTAAAATAAACAAATCTATCTGCAACTAATAAACACTTGCTAACAGCAGTCTTCAAAGAGTGACAATAAAGGAACAAAATACAAAAAGTAAAAAGAACTTAAGCTTCCTATTTCAAAAGTTACTTTAGAATTTTTTTTAAAAAAGACTTTATTTATTTATTTGACAGACAGAGATCACGAGTAGGCAGAGAGGCAGGCAGAGAGAGAGGATGAAGCCAGGCTCCCCGCTGAGCAGAGAGCCCCATGCGGGGCTCAATCCCAGGACCCCAGGATCATGACCTGAGCCAAAGGCAGAGGCTTTAACCCACTGAGCCATCCAGGTGCCCCTGTACTTTAGAATTTTAATATCAATCAGTAAACATATGTTGTACTTATTAACATCCATACCATTAGTTCTCTCTCTCCTTTGCATGAGACATAAATTTAGAACTGCCTACCATATATGTTTAGAGCAACACACAAGCAATTCTGAACCTATCATTTCTATTGCCTTCTCTAGTCATACTATTTTGCCTACCTTCAACAGCATTCATTCCATAAACATTTACTAAGCATCTATTACAGATACAGGAATGAAGAAAAGAGAAAGGTCCCTGCTTTTGGAAAACATACTCTAACAGGGGAAGTAGACCATTAAGTCAACAAATATGTTAGATACTAACGACAGAGAAAAACAAAGTGGGGTGAAGGAGTTAGGGAACATGCTGCAAGGGGTCGCCATTTTTTTTTAAAAAAGACTTATTTGTTTTAGAGAGAGAAACAACAGTGTGCAGGGGCCAGAAGGAGAGGCAGAGTCTTAAGCACACTCTATGCAGAGCCCGATGTGAGCTGGGTCTCGCCATCCTGAGATCATGACCTTGAGGTCAGGGCCCTCAGGTGAAACCAAGAGTCAGATGCTTAACAGACTGCACCACCCAAGCACCCCTGGGGGGTTGCCATTTTATACAGAAGTTAGGGAAAGCCTTTCTGGTAAGGTGACATGTGAATAAAGACCTTAGGAACAGACACAGGAGAGAGACAACGGCATCTGAGGAGCGATGCTGGAGAGAACAATGTGAAAATGCCCGGAGGCAGAAGCACTCTTGGCCTCCCGAAAACACTCGACCCTCTCCTCTCCTCTCAACCCTCCCAACAAAAACTAAGATTTACCAAGACAATATATTTCCAGCCATTCCTTCCTTCCCACACCAATTACTATGGTCCTAATTTCGGCTTTCCATCACTTCTTGAACTACTACACCACACTCATCCGCCTCCGGTTTCTCCCCACTCCCTCCATCCTACGCTCTGCTACCCTCTGGTCAGGTTACTCATCCCCTCAGAAGTTTCCAATGATTCCACAGTACACACTGAATAAAATCTATAATCTTAACCTGCATTTAAATACTTCTCAAAATGTGCCCAGCCTGTATTTCCGAATTTTTCTATTGCTCCAAGAAAGAGTCAATAAAATACAGTGGTTAAAACAGAGGCTCTGTCCACCACACTGTGTGGATTAAAAACCCTGGTCTATCATTTACCAAATATATTATTTTGCACATTATTTACATCTCTGTACTTTCAGTTTCCCCATCTGTAAAAAGGGGATAATTATAATACTCTGCTTAAGATCTCCTATGAAGACTGTTAAAAAAAAAAATCTATGCAGAGCATTTAGAACCATCCCTGGTACATCATACAGATTTTATAAAAAATAAAAAATTTCAAGTATTAATCTAGATATACCTATGACCTCCTAGTTTATGTATTCAATTAAATTTATTAGATCATGTATATCTACATATAAAATACAACCTCAATAAAATGAGTAAGTTCTATTCTATATAAATTATTTATACCTAAAAATAAAAGTTAAAAATAGTCTCTTCAAAAGAGAAATGGCTCTATGTATAGAAAATACTCCAAGTTCAACAATAAAAACAGGTAACTCTGTATACAGTATGACACCATTCTACTAAATTTGCCAAAAATTTATAGAACATATGTATGAAGGAACACCTGGGTGGCTCAGTCAATTAAGCTTCTGCCTTGGGCTCAGGTCACTATCCCAGAGTCCTAAGATCGAGTCCCACATCCAGCTCCTTACTCCACAGGGAGTGTGCTTCTGCCTCTGCCTGCCACTCCCTCTGGCTGTACACATGTGTTCTCTCTCTCTCCTTCTCTAACAAATAAATAAATCAAATCTTAAATATAAATGAATAAAAAATAAAATATAGGGGGTATATGTGCAGGAGTATATCATATATAAAAATTCTTTAAGAATATCCAAAAAAATTGTTAATAAGGGGCCATCGAGAAGAATATTTACTTTCCATTTTAAATCCTTCCATGAGGCATAAGTTTCTTTCAGTCATGTACACATATTATTTTTAAAAAAATTAAAAATATTTGAAACCAACATATTGCCAAGCATTATGCTCATTTACATCTGTTGGGATAGGCAAGTTCTAAACAGGCAATCAGAAACCTAATGACCCCCCCTTTTTTAAATAAAGCTCTCTTTTTTTTTTAAGATTCTATTTATCTGTTTGACAGAGCACAAGTAGGCAGAGAGGCAGGCAGAGAGAGAGGGGGAAGCAGGCTCCCTGCTGAGCAGAGAGCCCAATGCGGGGCTCGATCTCAGGACCCTGGGATCATGACCTGAACTGAAGGCAGAGACTTAACCCACTGAGCCACCCAGGGGCCCCAAACCTAATGACTCTTAAGAAGGGAGAAGAACAGACTGCTCTGGAAGCTTGTGAAACAGAGGTATCATCACGCTGAGACCTGAAGAATTAGCATGAGTTAGACAGGAAGAGTTCTTCAAGCGAAGAATAAAGAAAGTGCAATGAACATAAGGCAGAAGAGAGTATTTTGCTCAAGAAATCAAAATACAGTCAACATGGCAAGGCCACAGAGACAGAGTATGGCTGGCTAACTTCCTTTCTTCTTAACCTGATGAAAGCCCACCCACTCTTACTTAAGACCCAGTTCAAGAATTATATCCAGGGGCGCCTGGGTGGCTCAGTGGGTTAAGCCTCTGCCTTTGGCTCAGGTCATGATCTCAGGGTCCTGGGACTGAGCCCCACATCGGGCTCTCTGCTCAGCAGGGAGCCTGCTTCTCCCTCTCTCTCTGCCTGCCTCTCTGTCTACTTCTGCCTACTTGTGATTTCTCTGTCAAGTAGATTAAAAAAATAATAATAATAAAATAAAAAAGAATCATATCCAAGAAACTTTCCCTAACTTTCTAGGCCAAATACATTTCTTCTGTGTTCCTATCAGCACTAAATATATATTTGAGTGCTTGCCACACAGTCTACTGAACTCAACAGTCTGTCTCTCACACTAGGCTATAAGATCCCTGAAGGTATTCCTTGTCACTTTGATCAATTATAGAATACAGCAGGGATCAGCAAACTATGACCATGGGCCACGTAGCTAAGAATGGGTATTTACTTTCTAGAAGGTTGGAAAAAACACCAAGAGTATTTTGTGTCGTGTAAAAATTACGTGAAATGCAAATATCAGTGTCTGTAAATAAAACTGTATTAAAACACAACCATACTCGTTTATTTACATGTTATCTATGGCTGATTTCTTGCTACAATGTCAGAGATGACTGTTGTGACAGAAAGTATATGGCATACAAGTTCAAAATACGTAGTGTCTGGCCCTTTCCAGAAAAGGTTTACCTACTCCTGGTTAGCCTTATATCTGGCATAATGACCCTGAGCTTTCTTCATAGTCTTCTCAATTGAAAATTGAGTAGGCTAAGGAATATCAATTTCCAGAGCAATAATGTACACTTGATATGATAATTTATTTGGAATATAAAGCAAATACCTATTGTTTTCTTAACTATAGCCTCCTACAGAAACCAAAATTCTACTAAAATTCTGACAATTCGTACTTTTTTTTAAAGTAAGCCCCACCCCCAGCAAGGAGACCAAAGTTGGGCTCGAACTCACAGCCCTGAGATCAAGACCTTAGGTGGAATCAAGTGTCAGTACTTAACCAACCAAGAACCCAGGCGCCCTCGCAGTTTCTATTTTCTTAACATAATTATAGATACTTTCTATTTTGAAGAGAACATGTTTCATTTAAAAATAAGATCTAATGTTGAAGTCATCAGAAAGAAACTGAGCTGAGGCCTCATATTCAAATGTTCTCCTCTACCAGATATTTTCCTGCAATCATTTTTCAACTTAAACTGAGGAGGATTTTCGTGTATACTGGCACAGGTGAGGTGTTCACTTCCTCAGCATTGTGTGCCTGAAAATGTTAAGCATAGGCCTTTTATCTAAACCCCCTATAATAAACTAAAATAAACTTTATTAAGAAATTTTTTAGATTGGAGAACATCCTGGAACCCATGAAAATTATTAAAGTTTTTGTATGAAACTGTACTTTTTATTATGTAGATAAATTAGCCACTGGAAAAAACCTTTACTTTTTTTTAAGATTTTATTTATTTAGAGAGTGGGAGAGAGAGCAAAAGCAAGGGGAGGGGCCAAGGAAGAGAAGCAGACTCCCTCAGCTAAGGGGTGTAGGGAGCCTACACGGGGCAGGATCTCATGACCCTGAGATCATGACCTAAGCCAAAATCAAGAGTTGCTTAACCAACTGAGCCACCCAGGTGCCCCTGGAAAAACCTTTTCGAAAACTTTTACACTTAACAGTGCCAAAACTTTATTCAAAGAGAAAGATATTCCACTGCATTTCTTTGCTAAAAGATAAACTAATGAATCTTCAGTTTTGTGAAAACTAACTGCCCTTACTTTTACTGTTTCTGATGTATCCATCAATAAAGGAAATACTGGTTAGCTATACATGCTCAATATACAATTAAGGTGGAAAAATAAAATTTACAGGTCTTAGAGACCACCATTAAAATTAAAGAAATGTTGAGGCACCTAGAAACCTCAAAACACCATGTAACATGAACATCTAAAACTAGGTCTTTATACAAGACAACACTCCTGTCAATGTGGCAAATAATATGGGAAACAATATACTGAATCATTTAAATTATCTGTCTGGCTCTTTGGGTATCAAACTGAAGACTACAATTACCCTTGATTTAGAAAATAGGAGAGAGACCAACACCTTCAAGCTTTCAAAGCTAGAAAAGTGTTGGCATATTTAGTAAGTTCATTTGAAACTCTGAGTACAAGAACTCAAACTTCAAAATGTAAACATCAGGGAAGAGCTACCATCTGCCTGTGTAGTATATACTCTTTTCTGACCTCTCTCCTTCTTTTGGTAACAGACTCTGGTCTTTGAACAGCATGACCCAGAGTCATGGTCATTTAACCAATGACCCAGACTTGGTTAAAAATAGAACCTCATCCTATTGGGTGTAGTTACTGGTTCTGGAATGGGCACAAAACCTAAGTCCTTCCCTGGAATTTTTTTTAGCTGGAGTTGGTAGAGAGGAAGCCCACTTGCCTCATGGGTTTTACAGAAGAAATATGAGTCTGGAATAGTTTGTGGCCTTGTTCGCAGCTATGGAGAGAAAGTTCATACACTAGAAAGTATGATCCTTGAGGAGACAAACTTACTGTTTATTTGTTTATTTCGATTGTTTCTCCAGCAACTAAAATTGTGTCTTGCACATAGTAGATACTCAATAAATGTTCATTTGAGACAGCAGAACAGAGTGAAGTTAACAGACACAGGTGAAAGATTAAGGGATTATTACAAAGTATCCTGAAAACATTTTATCCTTATGGACCCATCCATCCAAGTTCTTGGTTATTCAGAATTTTATGTATTCTATTGCCATTCTACTCAGAAGTTGGGTTGTTATTTACAACCAAGAGTCTAGAAAAATACTACATGAAGCAAAGGAAAAATAAAAAAAGAAAGAAAGAAAGAAAGATGGATAAAGCAAATTGGTGCTTTTAACATTTCTTCATCTCTGACCTAATAAAACACTGAAAGATAGGATTCCAAAGGAAAAAAAAGCAACAGTCGGCTACTGTTTCTTCTGAAGGATGACTTAAGGAAATACTTTTACAATGACATGCCTAAAAGTTCCAGCTGAAACAGTGTGAGGAACATTTCTCTTAGTTATGTTCCCTCTTGGCCAAAATATCTCCAAGAATCGTTGTTATAATTTAAGCTTGACTCAGTTAACAGATTTAAAATACAACAACAACAACAACAACGATCTGAATAATTTCAGCAGAAAATATCTTCCGGTTCATCTCCCCTCCCCCTGCTTTCCAAAATAAGCAAACTTTTTCCTCTCCTGATTATTAATTTTTGCAAAGTTGGTATTTTTTATTGCACTTCCGGCAATAAAAACAAAGATTTCCATAAGTAAAAAAAACCTCACTGATTTCTACACTATGTGTGACTGACAAACCTGTTGGCAAGTAAACACACTGACGTTACATCAGAACTACTGTTAAAAAAAACAAAAACATACTTTTCTTTTTCAATTACAATTTTCTCTCCTTGAATCACCACTGCTTTATTTTTGAAATCATGTCTGTTACGAAATTTCTAACATTACACTATAATATTTGTGTTTACCAAATACTGATGTAATTTTAAAACACTCAAAAACATTTCTACTTGAAATGCCCTGTTTTACAACCTGTTCAACCAATTTTTCCAGATCATTCTATCCACTGATTTATCAGTGTATTTATTCTCTGCTTCCCCTAAGACTACTCCTATATTAGACAATCTTTAGGCACTCACTACTAGATACTCCTCCAACTAGAAGGAAGAGGGAAGGAACTTCTGGTATGCGCAACGCTTTATTTTTGTCTTCTTTCAAACCACCCAGCCTAGTATGATATCTATTTGTAAAAATTATCCAATGCTGGCTCAATTATGTCAAATTATATTGTGTCAAAATTTAAAAATATAGGCCGTGGGGTGCCTGGGTGGTTCAGTCAGTTAAGTATCTGCCTTCAACTTAGGTGATGATCCCAGGGTCCCGCTTCTCCCTTTCCCGCTGTCATTCCCACCACCCCCCCCGCCCCGCCCCCAACTCCTGGCTCATGCTCACTCTCTCTAATAAATAAATAAAATCTTCAGAGGGAAAAAAACAAAACAGGTCTCGAAATGAAGTAGGAGTCAAAATCCCACATTTATTAACTCTCAGAAATACTACAAGACTTAACTCTTTGGGTCCCAAGAATTCTCATCTATGAAATGGGACTAAGTATAGCCTAATCTGGAGGCATACATCCAACTCAAGAGGCATAAATTCAAACATGCTTCCTTTCCTCTTTGGTCATACAGAAAATAAAGAAAACTGCACTCTAAATCCAATGTTCTGTTCTACACTCTGAATAATGCCGCTTTTAAATAAATCCTTATGTCAGCTGAGGATTAGTACTGATATCTCTTTAAAACTATAAAACAGAATATTTTAAAAATTGTATTTCCTAAATGTTTAGATATTCTAGATAAACTAAGTTTAATGCATGTAGGGTAGTTCTGCCCATTGATCTGACAGGTATCTCTCAGTAAAATCTTTACGACCTAGTTATTTTGACCAGTCGTATGTACACTGATTTGATAGAGATTTTACTTCTAACTCTACCGCTATCCTCTGTACTATTCCATGACCTCATCCACTACTCTTTTTGGTGGTTCAGCCATGCCAGATGATCACTTCCCTATCCTAAACTGCCACTATCCAAAGGGCTTCAAAAGATGGAAACCTAGCAGAAATAAACACAGTCAGCACACCTCTTTAACTAGAATAATCCAGTGTAAGTTATTTACTTTAACTTAGACCCCTAAATGTCATAGTGGGGCCCAATGGCTAAGGTTCATCTTGAGATTGGTCTAAAACATAGTAAAAGTACCAACCAAGGGCACCATGACAAAGCTGTTCCTCTAGATGTAATTATTTTCTTCAGTGGATTTAAGAACAGAACATCATTTCTACGAAAACAGAGAATGCATATATAGAAGGAGCCAGCTCAAAGAGAAAAATTTACCAACAGTCTAAACAGAGGCCTGGAAAAAGTGGAACTAACATTAATGCTGTATTTTTAATCTTTCTTTTTTTAACGTTTAACTCCATTATAAATCACTGCTATGATACAAATAGTTTCGGGTTTTTTTTTTTTTTTTTTTTAAAGATTTTATTTATTTATTTATTTGACAGACAGAGATCACAAGTAGGCAGAGAGGCGGGCAGAGAGAGAGAGGAGGAAGCAGGCTCTCTGCTGAGCAGAGAGCCCGATGCGGGACTCGATCCCAGGACCCTGAGATCATGACCTGAGCCGAAGGCAGCGGCTTAACCCACTGAGCCACCCAGGCGCCCCTAGTTTCGGGTTTTTTGTTTTGTTTTGTTTTGTTTTAAAAGTAAGAGAGCAAGCAGGTTTATGCACAGGGATTGGGGGGAGAGGGAAAGAAAGAATCTTAAGGATGTTCTACACACAGCACAGAGCCCCTCACGGGGCTCGATCACGAGCTGAGCCAAGATCAAGAGTCATATGCTTAACCAACTGAGTTACCCAGGCACCCACCAAACAGATATTTTATTAGCCATTTTATTACAGAAATGAAACATTCTATTTTTTTTTAAAAGATTTTACTTATTTATTTGACAGATATCACAAGTAGGCAAAGAGGCAGGCAGAGAGAGAGGGAGGGAAGCAGGCTACCAGCTGAGCAGAGAGCCTGATACAGAGCTCGATCCCAGGACCCTGAGAGCATGACCTGAGCCAAAGACAGAGGCTTAACCCACTGAGCCACCCAGGAGCCCCAAAACATTCTATTTAAAAGTATTCAAAAAACAGAACTGTTCAAGTAGAAAGTAAAAGTTAAAAAAGAAAGAAAGAAAGAAAAAAAAAGTTATCTGTACTGTATTTCCCCATCCGATCAGTGGAAACCCAGGTAGCACATAAAAATACCTGACACTTTTTAGAACATAAATGTACTTATGTACACACTCAGACAGGAAAAAACAAACAAACAAAAAACCCAGATGCCTCAGTTAGAGCTTCTCTAACTCTTCAAGTCTTTAGTCCCTACATCTTCACCCAAAGCTATGAGTACGTATATGTGTGTTTGTAACAAGTTTTTTACAAAGTACTCTCCAGTGCAAACTCTACTGAGCCAGCTTAGTTTTTGGTTAATTTATTGAGAAGCATAAATTATTTTTTCCAACTTCACGCTTATTTTGCTAAAATGATTTTCTTCCATTTCAACTGTTTTCAATAAAAAGCTTACAATAAAGACCCAATCTACCTTTGACTATATCAAATTTTAATCAGCTAGAACCTTTATCATTGAGTTTTCTTCTAAAACAATTATTATGTCAAATTTTATAAGGGCAAAGTGTACAGGTCCATACATACAATCATATATGATCTGCATAAGGCTTTCAACATATAAAGATGTAATATATAGACTATAACATAAAAGAAAGAGTCTAAAGAGACACAACCAATTAAAGAATTTCTACTTTTACTAGAAGGATGTAAAAAGTTAGTTATCTCTATTGTAATTCCCATAGCTATCAACAACAAAAAATCTATGCAAAGAGAAAGCAAAAAAGCCAGTATTTACCTTAAAATGGATTATTAAAAAATTGTCAAGTAATCCAAAGACAGGTAAGAGGATAACACAAAAAAACAGAAGGGAAAACAACAATAAAAAAGCCGGTCTATAGCAAAATATAATAATTTCTCTAAATGTAAATGATGTAAACACATTAAAAACAGAGATCATCAGGTTAAATTAAAACAAAAACAAACAAACAAAAAACAGACCTCGTCTGTCTGGCTCAGTCAGTAAAGCATGCAACCCTTTATCTCAGGGTCATGAATTCAAGTCCCACACGGGGCATAAAGCCTACTTAAAAAAACAAACAAATAAAAAGAAAAAATCCCCACAACCCAACTATATGCAGTCTATAAGACAAACACACCAAATACAATGCAGATAAAATGGAAATATAGAATAATATAGAAAGGACAGAAAAAACAGACCACACACAAACATTAATCAAAGTAGGTTTCAGAACAAAGAAAATTACCAGAGAGATAAAGAAAAAAATGCATAATGATTAAAAAGGTCAATCCCAAAAAGACATAATGATTCTAGACGTTTCTGCAGATTAAAAAATAAATGTCAAAATACACAAAGCCAAAGCAAACAGAAATAGAAGAAAAATCCACTATTATATTTGGAGAATTCAACTTCTCTCTCAGGAACTGATAAAATAAGTAGCCTGAAAATCTGCAAGAATATAGAAGACCTGAAAACTGTCAATTTTACCTAATTTAAATTTACAGAACACTCCATTCAACAATAGCACAATGCATAAGGGCACATTTGTCAAGGCAGATTAATCATTTGTCAAGGCAGATCATATCCAGGGACATAAAACAAACCCTAAAATATTTAGAAGAAATAAAATTATAGAAAGTATATTCTCAGAGCGCCTGGGTAGCTCAGTTATTAAGCATCTGCCTTTGGCTCAGGTCATGATCCCACGGTCCTGGGATAGAGCCCCTCACTGGGCTCCTTGCTCAGCAGGAAGCCTTTTTCTCCCTTTCCCACAACCCCTGCTTGTGTTCCCTCTCGCTATGTCTCTGTCAAATAAATAAATAAAATCTTAAAAAAAAAAAAAAAAGTATGTTCTCTTTAAAAATCAATAAAAGAAAGCAATCTAGAAAAACCCTCAAACAAAATGTTTATAAATAACTCATGAGCCAAAAAAGAAGTCTCAGGGAAACTAGAAAATATTTTGAACTGAATTAAAATGAAAATGCAAAATACCAAACTTGCACGGTATGTTAAAATTTAAAATCTAATTGAAAAAATTAAGTAAAATTAAATTTAAAATTTTTTTAAAATATGCTCTCTACGCAGTGTTGGTACACAAAGTGAAGAAAATGGCACTTGCCTAATGCTTCCACACATACATTTGAAAACACTTCTATCTTCATGAAAGAAAATAATTTCTATACAGTGTTGTTTCACAGCATTAAGTACTAAAAAAATTAAAATCAAATTTTTTTAAAATCAAATTTTGTGGGATGCAGGTAAACTGCTCAGAGAAAAATGTACAACATCAAATGCTTGTATTAGAAAAGAAAGTCTCAAATCAGTAATTTAAGCTTCCATCAGAGAAGCAACCAGAAAAAGAAAATTCAACCTAAATCAAGTAGAACAGAGAAAAATAATAAAGACAGGAACAGAAATCAATGAAACAGAAAAATAACAATGTAAATGAAACCAAAAACTGGTTCTTTGACAAGATCTAAAAAAATGATAAACCTAAGACTGTCTATAAAAAAGAAAGAGAGAGAAGGCACACATTTCTAGTATCAGGAATGAGAACCCCCAAATATCCTTCAACTGGTGAATGAATAAACAAACTGAGGTACATTTATATAACGGAATATTAGATATAAAAAGGAATGAACTACTGATATGTGCAATAACATTAATGAATTTTTTTTTCTTTTAATGTATTTGAGAGAGAGAAAGCAGTGAGGGACAGAGAGAGAGAGAGAGAGAGAGAGAGAAAGCAGACTCTGTTAAGTGCAGAGCCCAATGCGGGGCCCAACACAGTATCAGATCTCCAACCCTGAGGATCATGACCTGAGCCGAAATCAAGAGTCAGACTCTCAACTAACTGAGTCACTCAGGAGCCCCACATTAAAGAATCTCAAATGCATTATGCTAAGAAAATGGAGCCAGACTCAAGAAACAAAGTACTATATAACTCATTTATATGATGTTAAAAAAAATGTATCAGTGGTTGCTGCACCTGGCCTAGAGGTAAAAGGAGTGGCTTTTGGCTTAAACAGGTGTGAGAAACATTTACGGGTAACAGAAATATTCTATACATTGATCATGGTTGTGGCTACAGGACTGTGTTATTTATCAAAATTCACACAGTAGTGTATTAAAAAAGGATGAATTTTGGTGTATGTAAATTATACCTCAATAAAGCTTATACACCACACACCTGCCAAACAGAAATAGCGGATGCCTGGATGGCTCAGTCGGTTACGTCTGTCTTCAGTTCAGGTCACGATCCTGGGGTCCTGAAATCGAGCAGCCCATCGAGCTCCCTGCACCATGGGGAGTCTGCTTCTCTCTCTGCCTCTCCCCCAACTCGTTCTCTCAATCTCTCTCACTCTCTCTCTCAAATAAATAAGTAAAAACTTTAAAAAAAATAAAAATAGGAATAGCTAAAAATGAAACATCCTCAGTGAATAAAGCATCATTCAATAAATACAAAGTTAAGACTCCACATGAACAGTGAATAAACATTCTAAAAGAATATTCAGCCCTGTTATTAGTAACAGCATTATTTCTTACTAAATGGTATTAAGTAGCTACTACCTGAGAATGATTAAAATATTGTCTCAAATACTCATTATGGAAATATGTAAGGAAATACAAATGAAAACCATGATGTACACACTGAACTGGTAAAAACTAAAGAAACGGCATCAAGTCTAATTCTGGCAAGACTTCACAGCAACAGGTAGATATACTGCTTTCTGTTGACAGGGTAAAGTGATTCAATCCTTTTTCGGAAAGCAATGCTACGAAAAAAAAATCACATTATTTAAAACTTCACTCAATAATTTCAATCCTGGGACCTTTTTCTAAAGAGGACATATATAAATGTATATTCATACTGCCCCCGAAATACATTACAAAGATTTTTATTGAAGTAATTTATAAGGAGGGAAATAGAAACAAAAGTCCACTAAACAGAATGCTTAAGCCAAAATTTATAAACTTGGTAGAGATTTCAACCTTATAATACAAATAGCATAGCACACTTTCTTACCTCTTATTTGAAGGTTCAGACTCATTAAAAAATTTACGTCACTTCATACATTTTTTTTAAAAGATTTTATTTATTTATTTGACAGAGAGAGATCACAAGTAGGCAGAGAGAGACAGAGAGGAGGAAGCAGGCTCCCTGCTGAGCAGAGAGTCCTATTCGGGGCTCGATCCCAGGACCCTGAGATCATGACCTGAGCCAAAGGCAGAGGCTTAACCCACTAAGCCACCCAGGTGCCCCCACACATATTTTTTTAATGGTACAAGTCTGACACCCATAGAGTGTTGTGGGGTTTTTTTGGCTTTACTTTAAAAACTTAACACTACATAGGGTGCCTGGGTGGCTCAGTCAGCTAAGTGTAGAACTCTTTTGACTTCAGGTCGGGTCATGAACTCAGGGTCATGAGAACAAGCCCTGCATCAGGCTCTGCGCTGGACATAGAGCCTGCTTAGGACTCTCTCTTTCCCTCTCGCTCTGCCCTTTACACCCCAACACACTCTAAGAAGAAAAAAAAAAAAGCTTATCATTACATTTTTCAAAGCTTTAAAAGGGGGAAACTGTTCTATAATCTCTTACCATACTTAGCTTTAAAACCAGTTAGCAATTAAAAGTATACTATTAACTTAAAAAGCATCAGTCAAGGGGTGCCTGGGTGGCTCAGTCGTTAAGCATCTGCCTTCAACTCAGATCAAGATCCCAGGGTCCTGGGACTGAGCCCCACATCAGGCTCCCTGTGCAGCAGGAAGCCTTATGTTCCCTGTCTCGCTCTCTTTCTGTCAAATAAATAAAACTGTAAAAAATAAATAAATATACAGTATTAGTCAAGAGTGTGTAGATGGACCAGAATCATCTAATAAACTGTTACTAGAAACATACAACCTTCCAGTATTAAAGGAATCTCCAAAGGAGGATGCCAAGGATTTTTGGAGATAATATACTCAATAGTGAGCTAGCGGTATAATTTTCATACACAAAGTTCATTTATAAGGCAAAAAAATAGTACTCAAGCAAGTACTCAAGTATTCAGGCAAAATCCACTGTACCCAAGGCTTCCAAACAAATAGGGAAAAAACAGACCAAAAAATCAAGGATGGGGCATGGGTCTTAACAAGTATTTTTTAAAGACAGGAATCCATCCATTCATTCAAACAAAATATTACTGGGTCTCATTTAAATCTTAAAAGCTCTCCCTGCCTCGATTCCCCCAACAGAAGGGAGAAAAGAACAGATTAATTCTAACAGAAGTAATGGGTGGGCCACACGATATTTAAAAAAAAAATTCATTGGTAGGGAGACTGTCCAAAGATACGGGTTCCAAGCCTTTCTTATACAAGAAACATAACATTTCTGAAGTAGATCAGGTGCATTCATATGGCACTAAATCAATTTCCAGGAGCAGACATTTCAAGAAATCTTAGCGATATCATTAATGAAACTCCTTTCCAGGAAAGTGAAGAACATCTACCTGCAAATCACTCAGCAATCCGTATCTCTACATAAAGCACTCTGACTCATCACAGTGTCCCATATGGCCATTATCAGGCTTTTGCCTGATTAACATTCAATGTTACTCTTCTTAGTAATGTTATGTATTTTCTTGTTTATATGGAACAAGTCAATATTAGCCCTTGACTATTGCAAAATTCTATACTGCCTCTCTAATTCTAAAGTCAGTAAGGCCAGAGAGGTCTTCTTAATATCTTTTAAGCTACTCTGCACAGAGTGAGCTTAAGTCCTAAAATAATATAAAGAGACATTACTCATCCTTATCTTTAGACATACCAGTACATGCACAATAGGAAAACATAAATGATGTGAAATGGTTTTCCAGAAACTACCAGACTTAGAAAATCAGAGTAAAACACCAAGTAATATAATTTTCAAAAATGCTAAATTAGGGGCACCTGGGTAGCTCAGTGGGTTAAAAAATCCTGGGATCAAGCCCCACATCGGGCTCTCCGCTCAGCAGGGAGCCGGCTTCCTCCTCTCTCTCTCTCTCTCTGCCTACCTCTCTGCCTAATTGTGATCTCTGTCTCTCAAGTAAATAAATAAAATCTTTAAAAAAAAAAAAAAAGAATGCTAAATTAGAAGTGTAAAAAAATTTTTTATCTTCCAAAATGTCCATGTTATTATTAAAAGTGTCAATGCACCATGCTCCAAAAGTGTACGATATACTCTGTACGCCTGTAGAATATAGCAGCATTTATGAAACCAGTTGTCATTAACATTATTAACTTAATCACCCAATTAGGACAAAAATCTCAGCCTTCATTATGCTCTCTCATTTCCCTCATCCCTCAAATGTAATCAGTTAACAAGTCCTATCAATTATTTGCTTTTCAAATAAGCCCTTTTTCATTCACACTACAACCACTTTTTCACACAATTTGAGAGTACTGAAGACGTAAAAATGAGTAAATATAAAAGATTTTTTCTTATTTTTAATTGCTTATAAAAGATATTCATCTAAAGTAAAAACAGTAACAATGTATTATAGGATTTATAACAGAGAAGCAGAATATATAGGAGGCAGGAAATGGAAGTGTATTAACAGAAAATTATAACATGAAATATTAGACAACACAGATACAGAACATAGCCATCACTGTAGAAGTTCTCTTGGACAGTCCTGCTCGAGCGCAACCCCTAACAAAACAGTAAGATGAGGGTGCCTGCATGGTTCAGTGGGTTAAATAAAGCCTCTGCCTTCGGCTCAGGTCATGATCCCAGGGTCCTGGGATCGAGGCCCGCATTGGGCTCTCTGCTCAGCTGGGAGTCGGCTTCCTCCTCTCTCTCTGCCTGCTTCTCTGCCTACTTGTGATCTCTGTCTGTTAAATAAATAAATTTTTTTAAAAAATCTTAAAAAAAAAAAACCAGTAAGATGAGATATAACTAATAACTAATAGTGGAGATAAAATGCAATCTAAAAAAAAATAGTAATCCAAAGGGAGACGGGGGAAAAAACAGGCTCCTGGAAATCAAGTATGAACTGATACCAAGTCCTGACATATCCTTGACAAAAGAAAGAAAAATGTGTATCTCCGGCCAAGATATTTCATTTCTAAGCATTCATCCTACAGATAAACTCTTAAGTACACAAAGAAGTATAAATAAGAATATTTAACATAATGTGCCACTGAACAGCAGAAGAACTGGAAATGATCTAAATGTTCAAAAAAAGTGCATCTGGGGCACCTGGGTGGCTCAGTGGGTTAAAGCCTCTGCCTTCGGCTCAGGTCATGATCCCAGGGTCCTGGGATCGAGCCCCACATGGGGCTCTCTGCTCAGCGGGGGCCTGCTTCCCCCCTACCCCTGCCTGCCTCTCTGCCTACTTGTGATCTTTCTCTCTCAAATAAATAAAATCTTTAAAAATAAATACATTTTTTTAAAAGCCTGATGAAATAATGAATGGTAAATAACCCTGTAAACACAGGCACACATATTCATACCTGTATATGCCACAGAATAACTCTGGAATAATACAAGAAACAGCTAACTGAATTTCTCTGAAAATAATGAACTTAAAGACAAGTCTGGAGAAGACTATTTTCTTTTACCATTTACAATTTTTTTCACCACGTGCACATATTATCTGCAGAGAAAGAAAGGAAAGCGGGGGAAGGAAAATATGCTGGTAGGTAGACTGTAACATAAAACTACAAAATCAGCTCTTTAAGAGCAAGAATCCCCCCAAAATACTTAAGTTTACTCCCAGAAGAATTTTACACTAGCTCATAAAGAAGAATGGTCAACTAAAAATTTCATGTAGGTTTTCTGGGAATAAACTATAGGTAATTTCACCTAAACTATATGCAAGCCTTTAACAGAAAACTCTTCTATTATACTCCTATAATACAGAAGGAATAGAAAGGTATAGCCCCCAAGGACAACAGACAGGAAAAAAGACATCAGAAAAGATGTTTCAACCAAGTTTTGAAAGCAGACATATTAAGTGATAAATTAGCTGCAATCTGATTTTAACTCAACCCAAAACTTCCTGAACTGTCCAACAGAAATTCTAGATTTCAGGGCAAAGAAAAGTGCCTTGCCACTCACAGTAAAGCAATGAATAATTTGCTGCATTTTCAACTTCTTATATGAATAAACAAACTTTTTCTTGCTTAACAAGCATCAAGAGCAAGGACAGAAATGTTTCATTTCATTTGAAAATGAAATGTGGGTGTGCTCACTTCAAGTTCAACCCAGAATTGAGGATTTGTACAGCAAAACTGTACATGTATTGCCTTAAAGAGATAAATTTTGTTTTTATTTCTGAAACATCACTTTTAGTGTATAAAAAGGAGATCAAGGAACAAAAAGATGTGTACAATTCTGCATAACTTATATTTGAGACAGATCGCATTACTTGGAAAGAATTATTTCAAACTATTATATAAATTGTGTCTCAGGCTGTTTTTTTCATATTATCTTGGGTTATGGTTTCCATAGCTTTATTATATACCTTTGTCAATAAATTTTCATATTGTAAAAACCAACTTTACTAACTTCACTACTAAATTTATCTTTAGAAAAATTGAATCCCATTTGGTTTAAGCCATTTAAGCAAAATGTATTAGGGATTTTAAAAAATCTATGAAAGGGAAAGAGATTGGGGTGCCTGGCTGGCTCAGTCAGTGGAGCACACAACTCTCGATTTTTGGGTCATGAGTCCGAGCCCCATGGCGGGCATGGAGCTTGAAAGAGAGGGGGAGAGGGGAGGAAAAGATGAGGGGAGAGAGGAGAAAAGAGAGGAAAGAATGGAAGGAAAGAAAGGAAGGAGTGAAGAAAGAGGGGTGAGAAAGAGAAAAGAAGGAAGACTGATCTCAAGAAAGGTGAGCTAAACTGTTTTTCCCCAAGAAAAGGTAGCGGGGAAAATTATACAAAATGAATAAACTTATAATACGTTGGTCAAATAGATCCACAGAGAGATCAGTCTGTACTCAGTGTATTAATTACCACCATACCATTATATCTCAGCTTAGTGACCATCAAAGCAGGAGTTCCTTGAGCAACAGAAATTATCCCCCAAGCAAAAAGACTGGGAAAAACTGCTTTAGTGAGATTAACTAGGCAAACCCTGGACTTAACCTCAGGCATGATACTGTAGAACCCTTCCCTGGGAAACCTGGCAGGAAAAAAGCTACACTAGAGAGTTCTTTTGTCTTCATTCTCTTGTAAGATCCCCCAGCCCACCATCATGACCTAGCCAGACAGAACACCTAATCAGCGTTTTCGGGTCTTATTTAAGTATTAATAAAAAACTACTTTTCAACGTGACAGAAGAAAAGTTCAAGACAAAAAGAACTCTGAAGATAATGCAGAGGGCAAGTGTGAGGGTATTTACACCTTGTATAAACATTTTTAGTAGACCCTGACAATCACACAGCAAGGTAAATTCTCTTGAAAAACGAAAATATGATGACCAAGATTTAAAAATCAATTTAAAGGACAGAAGATAAAATAAAGCCGCTAGAAAAAAAGAAAAAAAAGATAAACTAGGACAGAAATAAGAAAAGTAGTAGTAGTTCAATCCAAGGGGTCCCACATAGCAGGAGTTCCAAAAAGATACAACAGACAACAGAAAGGAGAAGTGATTTAAAAAGTTTCCCCAGAAACAAAGAGTACTAAGAGTTGAAATGAACGGTCTCTAAGGGCAGGAGGTAGGAGTAGAGAGAGATGTGACCAGAAAACATCTTATTTGATTTTAAGTTCAGTGTTATTTGATTTTTTTTTTCTTTAAGGTTTAAGTAATCTCTACACCCAATATGGGGCTTGAACTCACAACTCCAAGATCAAAAATCACATGCTCTACCGACTGAGCCAGCCAGGGACTCCAGTGCTATTTGATATTTTTAATTATATAAATGTACTTTGATAAAAACAAAATTTACATTTAAAAATACAGTATTCGACAATTATGCCAATTTCATTTCTTCAAGGAGTTTGGACACGCAAGTAGCTGACTTTCTCAACTTCCTTCCCTTCTACTGCTTCCTTCCCTTCTCTTGCTCAAGTGGTCATTTTAACCCACCCTCACCACCTTCTCATTCTCAGAGAAAGAAGTGTCCTTAGTCATGTCTGAGATTTTCAAATTGGGTGGGCTAGATCCCACTGCCGCTCACATTACCCATGACCCTGGTCCACTACTATTTTCATTCTCTCTCACACTAGCAGTCTCATTCTCCCCTGAATCCTTCCCCCACACCTAAAAAACATGCATAAAATTCCCCCACTCTGTAAACAAACAAATGAACCTTAGCTCAACTCTTCATCCTGTTTTGTCACTTTCCTTCCTTTCAGCGACAGAAGAGAAATTTGTACTCCTGAAGAGTAATTTTTGATCATTACCCTTACTTCTTTTCTTTTAAATATTTTATTCATTTATTTGACAGACAGAGATCACAAGTAGGCAGAGAGGCAGGCAGAGAGAGGGGGAAGCAGGACCCCCGCCAAGCAGAGAATCCTGGGATCATGACCTGAGGCTCTAACCCACTGAGCCACCCAGGCTCCCCTCATTACCCTTACTTAATAACCCTCACCTACCACTTTAATCCAATTTCTGTCCCCCACAAACTACTTTCTCTCAGCCATCCACTGATGATCATCTGAATCATCAAATTCAAAAGCCTATTCTCCAGGGCCACCCTACTTGTTCTCTTCACAGAATTTGAAAAATCTTTATCATCCCCTCCTTGAAATCCAAGCTTTCTTTTGGCTTTCTCAACACTATTCTACCATTTCTCCTCCCATTCTCATGTTTCTTCTCACTGGCTTTTCTTTCTACCCTTAAAATGCTTGTTTTCTCCCAGAGTTCTATCCTGAGCCTTCTCCCATCATCGGACCCATTCTCCTCATTTCAAGCACTTCCCACATGCAAATGCCTAGCACGAAGTACATGTTAAATGACTGTTTACTAAACAGAAATCAATGAGTCCCAACTTTTTGCCCCAATTTAAACTGCACTCCTGAGTTCTAAAACCGTATTTGCCACAATCTAGGCTTGCCTGGATTTCCTGAGAAGAAAAACTAAACATTTAAACTACACTTTGTTCATTTTCTTTTCAGAAGCGTGGACTCCCTCCTGTATTATCACAGTTAGTACCATCAACCAACCAATTATCCTCAACTGCCTCTTTCTCAATCCCTCTGTCCCACAGGTTACCAAATCAAAGTCTCCTCACCCTCTTTTATCCCTGCCATTCCCACTTCTTTAGCACTTAAATTCACGTGCTCGATGCCTTAGTTACTATCCTATAGTCTCTCCCGTCTCAAATTCATGTTCGACTCATCCTAAGTAATTATAAATGCTACACACCTTAAGAAGGTAAACACTAAAAAAAAAAAAAAAAAAAAAGTAAATACTACTACCACTAACAAATTATCCCAAATGTCTAAACCTCTGGATGATGAGGATGATAAAGATGAAATGAAAACAGCCAATATTGAGAGATTTCTAGAACCACACAGATTTTAAAAGGATTTTATCCTTCTAACAATCCTCTACTCTAAACACTACTAGTATCCTCCCCCCTCCCCTTTTTTTAAGAGACAGGAGGGTGGGGAGGAACAGAGGAAAAGGGAGAGAAAGAATCTTAAGCAGGCTCCACGCCCAGAGCGGAGCCCAACATAGGGCTCAATCTCAACCCTGCGATGGTGACCTGAGCTGAAGGCAGACATTTAACCGACTGAGTGGCCCAGGCGCCCTTACAGAACTGAATCAAATGTAAATTCTGCTAGCCAAGATGTTGAATAGTAAGGTTCCACTTTGCCTCATCTTCAAACTGTAAAATACAGACATAACAAACCAAAAGGATTCCTGTGACAGTATGAAGTTAGCATCGATCCTCCAAAAGTTACAGAAACACTGAATTCCTAAAGCTGCATATTTCACAAAGTACTAGAAAGCAGAAGTCTAAGATGCCACAGATATGAAATCCTGCCAACCGATCTCCTGATTATTAGTCCAGAGAAGTCCATCTCTTGTTGCTGCTCTTGCCCCAGTAAACTACCCTTACCCCAATAAACTACCAAATTCATACATAATGTAATGTATACAAGTAAGCAGAAAATTAGTAAAAACACATATTGTTATGTACATATCAGCCACACTGAAAAAATAATTTTTACACACTGCACTAGTGTTCTTTTCTGCAATGAGTTTTCAAACTATTTTCCCTTGGGGCTTCTAGGACCTGCTTTTCTAATTTGGCCCATAACAAAAATCACAGGAGCCTGCGGTGGGGGACTTTCAAAGTCTGCATTTGTAGCAAGGACCCTAAGTAATTCTGATACAGATGAAGCACAGACCACACTTGAACTACAGTTCTGGAGGCTCACAGGCAATATTCTCTCCAATCTGAAATTGCATACGACCATGAAAACTAAGCCTACACTGGCAACTTTATGCTACATCCGCTAAAACTAGAAGCAAAACTAATAGGATACACAATATCTAACTTTTATACCTAGGTACTGTGCTGAGTATTTTTCAATTTCCTTTCATTTAATCCTTACCACCATATGAAGTAGATATCCTCCATCATCACCTATTTTACAGATAAGAAAGTCAAGGGTTAGAATGTTATTCACTTCCCCATATCATATGGCTTCTAAGTTGTGGAAAACTGATATTAAACCCAGACTGTCTATCTATCCAAAGCCTATTCTAATATGCCACCTCTCCACTTGTAATGTGCCTATTTGACAATTTATTAAGATAAAAGGAGGGAAAGCACAAAAACAAACCTCACCTTCTTCCTCATTTTTTTTTTCTTCCTCATTTTATCTGTAGTTAACACTGTTGCCTAGTTACCCTCTCTAAGCATTTCTCAGTTCCTAATGGCAAACCAGTTTGCCATGGAGATGGCAGGCACTGAAGGTGAGAAGCTTAAAATATGTCAGGAATAGGTACTTGGATTACTTTATAGTAGTCAAGAGAAGAAAGTTCTGGATTAATAAATGATTATCTTTAACGCTGGGAGAAGAATAAAGCAGCCGGGCAGGAATGTGGAAGAATGGGGATGCCCCTCTAAAGACTCTGACACCTTCAACTCAGAGGTTTTCAGATACTGGATTCCCTAAAAGGTCAGGGCATCAGAGACACCTTGAAGTTGGAGCCTTAACTAGAAGGTCCCTGGAATTTGAGTCATATGAGGTTTATAAAACTATAGTCCCTTTCCCACTACCTGTAAGGATTTGTACATTTCACTGAGGCTGGAAACTGGTGATAATTCTCCTTTACTTTTTTTCTTTTTTTTAAGATTTTACTTATTTATTTATTTGACAGGCAGAGATTACAAGTAGGCAGAGAGGCGGGGAGGGGGGGAGAGCGGCTCCCTGCTGAGCAGAGAGCCCGATGCGGGGCTCAATCCCAGGACTCTGGGATCATGACCTGAGCCGGAAGGCAGAGGCTTAACCCACTGAGCCACCCAGGCGCCCCGATAAGTCTCCTTTAATAAAAAAGGGAGTCTCGGCGATTAAAAAGATTCTTTTTCCCTCTTCTCTCCTTTCAGATGGAGTCTGAAGAAAACAGCAAATTATCTAGTTTGTGTTATGCAGACTTGAAATCTGAAAGTTGTACTCTGCATAAAAACCCACTAGAGTGAAACAAGGCATTCCTGGGAAGGAAGCTATCAGACATTCACTTCAGTGTAACTTAATGACAGACACTACTCCTTTCACATCTAGTTAGTTCAGCGTGCTGCGCTAGAAGAGGAAGTTTTTATTTTCTGGCTTGTGTTTTTTGGTTTTGGTGGGGAGACGGGAAGCTTCTGAGAGGGGTTAATTTTACAGCATGAATGGAATGACAGATCTGGGACAAGGGAGCTTTGGGAAACATGAAGAGGGAGTACATGAGGAGACTGAGATTCCAGAAGAGTCCTAAAGAGCAGAAAAAAAGAACACCTTCCTCCACTCTTTGCCAATACTTAATTTAACCAGGCTCTCCTCAGGTTGCTGCTCTGCTTCAAGGGGCACACAGTTGAGCGGGTAGCCACATTTTGTTATCAGACTGGGGTCACCACCTCCTTCTTCCCTTCCACTTTCCATACTATGCCGGCTGAAGGCAAACTGAAGTAATCGTGTTCACCAGGTACACCTAAGAGATGCTTCAAAACCTAGGCACGTGTAATTTTGTTGTGTTATATATACCCAGGTTCTATCTTACACAACATGCAGCTACCCTCTTGATGTAAAAGACATGGTTATGGAGTATCACCCAGCAGAACTCAAGTATCAACTTTACCACTTGTTACTTCATCTCTGAAACCTACCCTGAGAGTTAAAATGAGGTCTTGTAGG
Organism: Mustela lutreola; assembly: GCF_030435805.1. Taxonomy (NCBI): domain Eukaryota; kingdom Metazoa; phylum Chordata; class Mammalia; order Carnivora; family Mustelidae; genus Mustela; species Mustela lutreola. The sequence goes on from NC_081292.1 coordinate 197,052,042, forward strand.
TAAATCAACATACAGCAGGAGCTCAGTAAAGTGATAACTATTATTTGAGGGGGAGGAAGATTCTAGTACTTCTAACAATTGACGTTGAAAAAACCTGCATTTTCAAAAAGTTTAAAACAGTCTTTTTGTAATTAGGAAACACTACTGATCACTTTCCCGGGCACTCTCTCTGAAAAACGTATCCACTGTCTAAACTCTTTGATAAAATAACAATAAGAAAGATTTACCCTGCTCCCTGCATTTTTGAAGGGAGCCTTGAAACCACTTCATAATCTTATTTGGTTGGGAAGTACTGTACTACTAAAATTCCTGAAATTTCCAGTAATTTTGCCTCAAAGATACTTAAGACATTCTCTTGGCATGGGAAAAACAAAGCTACATGTCTATAATATAACTGCATAAGCTAAAAACCACCCATTTCTTTTTTTTTTTTTTTTCCAGCAGATTCTAAAACGGAGGTAATCAGATGACAAGTATTTCTCCACTTTCACAATTTGAATTTCTTTTTTAGTTACTCTTCATGAATGACGCCAGCGGAACCAAACAGCTCCATTCAGAACCTTTTCCAAGAAAGCTCCCAAGTACACAGAAAGACAACAGGGTTTTTTGGTCCCTAAAATAATAACAAGGAAGACAAACCGTGGCTTTTTTATTTTTTAAATAAAACAAATAAATGGTTTTACATCTAAACAGTATCAGTATTTCAGAGATACACCCGGACTCTACGATAAAGCCCATAATCCTTCCAAAGGAATATTCCTTAACTTGTTCCTTGCTACCCACTTATCAGGTCTTAGGAAATGCCCACAACGCTCCCAGCCTCCCGTCTTCAGGGATCCAAATCTGCTATGCTAATGAATTCGAGCTTTACAATCTGAAACTGTTTTGCGAAAGAGAAATACTTCGCACAGACATGTGCTATACTAACAGGAACCATTATCACCTAAACCAAGTGACAAACCACTCCCAGCCTCACCCCCAAGGGAGGGCGAGCAGTAACCCGTCGGCGGCCAGAAGCCCAGGTTTATCATTAACGCGTCTCAGCGCAGCCACAGGGTTAGCGGCCCCACCTGCACCATCCCGGACCCGCGCAAGGTCGGCAGAGCCGGGAACCAGACGGACCGGGAGCGGTGCAGACCGCGCCGGGCTCGCCCCGGGAAGGCGGCCCCGCACCACCCGGGCCCCGCCCCCAGCCCCGCCCCCGGCCGCCCCGCTCCGCGGTAGCGCCGCAGTCCCCGCGCGAAAGCAGCGCGCGCCCAGGACCCCTTCCCGCCGCCTTCCCCTCGCCGCGCGGTCCCCAGCACGTACCTGCTTTGCAAACCGGGGCGCTTGGGCTCCTCCTCTCCGGGGAACTACGGCTCTGCTCCGGGGACCTTCTGCGGTGCCGGACGCGGGCTGGGGGTGGGGCCGCGCTCACCTCGCCAGTCCACAGGTGGGTGGGCGACGAGCAAGGCGACGACACGGTGCCCAGTAGCGGCGGCGGGGGCGGTGGCCGTGGGGGGCTCCCGCGAGCCCCGGGCGCGGTGCCGCGCGTGGGGCTGGTGCCTCGCGTGGACGTCGCGGACGCGCCCGTCTGCGTGGCCACTGTGGGGCTAGTGCGCGCGGCCGCATTCCCGCCGCCGCGCGTGGGGCTCGTGCTGCGCGAGGCGGTGCGCGGGCCCCCGCCGCCGCCGCTGCCGCCGCCCGAGGGGCCTGAGGCGCCACCGCAGCAGCCGCCGTTGTTGCCGCCGCCGCCGCCGTTGCTCCGCGTGGGGCTGCCATGTTGCTGCTGCTGCTTCAGCTGGAACGGAACCGTCGCCCTCATGGGTTGCAGGCGGCTCCCGGCTCCCCCGGCCGTGGCGACCGCACCGCCCCCGAGGGAGCCGGCCGGCGTGGGGGACCCATTGCGCCTCACCCGCTGGGACATGGTCCCCCCCCTTCCCGGTGACTGGGCGAGACGGGGGAGGGGGGGACGATTGTTGTTGTTGGGTTGCAGGGGTTGGATTCTCGAGGCCGGAGGGAAGGTCCCCGCGACGGGGTGACGAAGCCGGAATCCGGGGAGCAGGGGGCGCCCGGGCCGCGGCCGGCAGCAACGAGGTGGTGCAGCCGCCGCCACCGCCGCCGCTCCTGCTCATCAACAATAGTGTCTCCTCCGCTGCCCCCGCCCCCCGCGAACGCCCATTGGTGGAGCGTCAGCCGCGCTCGAGCCGCTGCACCGCGCCCATTGGCTGCTAGCAGCTCGGGTCTCGGGCCCCCGGGGCCTTAGAGAGCCTGGGTTTGCGCCGAGACCGTCTGCTCTTTAAAGAGAAAGAGACCCCGCCCCCCGGGGGAAGGGGAGCGGAGGAAGCAGGCCGTGTGTATGTGTAATGTGTGCGCGCGCGCGCGCGTGTGTATGTGTGTGTACACGTGAAGGTACGCGTACGCGCGCCTGGCCACGCGCGCCTTTCCCTTCCCACTGGGGGGAGCCCTGGGGACTTGGACTCTGGAATATTGCCAAAGGGAATGTCCCGACGCAGAGCGGTCCCAAGGCTGTCTTTTCCCCATAACTAATTTCCTACCTCGGTTTTAGAGCTCAGAGGGTGTGGAAGTGCATCCCTTTTTGTTCTGTCCTAATTCCGTCAACGTTTGGACAGAGCCCAGAGGAGAGATTTCATTGATTTTATTGGCATTTTACACCTCCACCCCTTTTTGTTTGTTTGTTTAAAAGAGGCAGATCTCAGAAAGATGAGAACTGCTGGTTAGAATGTGATTTTAGATGGTGGCTACGAAGTCCAGTTACCAAGCCCTGTCGCTCCCTTCCTGTATCTCCAGCCATCAAGAATTTATTTTAATCAGCTACTTCCCAGTTCCGCGAGACTTTGGAAAGATGTGTGCTACCTTACCAGTTTGTGAAGTGCCATAGTTTGCAAAGGGATTTATTTGCTACATTGTTATTTCGGACAGAACGGCGCTCCTATAAATTCATATTTTTGTATGATGAAGGAAACGTGTTTGTAGTATGGGCAGAAACTTAGGGAGACACACGCAATAACACTAATCTAAAATAATCTTAGGAGCTCCTTATCAAGATCCCCACGCCCCCAAAAAAGGAAAGTCAGACCCAACACTACCTACTGACTTGACTTCTCAGGTTACAAATTGCCTGCCCATGACCTCTTTTACTAGGTTATTAGATGTACATTCTAGACAGACTTCGTCTTGTAAAAATGTGAAAGTGAAGGGCACAGGATTCACTCTGGACTTGAAATTCTACTGGGACACTGTGCACTGTGGTTCTGTAAAATGCAGAACCATCTCCTTCATATAATTATGATAACTAACCAAGGGTTAAATGAGAATATAGTGTATAGAAGATACTCAGTAACTCCAGAGCCTCCCTGGGATTCAGAGGCCGACCTCTCTCCTTATCACCCGTTCCTCCTCTCTCCCCTTATCACAAAAAGGACCCCAAGCCCTTGACCCATGAACCTGCCTTAAGCAGGCTGGTGCTCGGAAAAGATCTTGTATCACTGCGGTTCCCAACAACCTGTGGTAAGACAGAAACAGCTGCTCATGAGACAGGACACACAGGAAACTGCCGACAAGATCCACACAGATAGTGAAGTCCCATCTTAAAACAATGAATAAGAGGGGTGCCTGGGTGGCTCAGTGGGTTAAGCCTCTGCCTTTGGCTCAGGTCATGGTCTCAGGGTCCTGGGATCGAGCCCCACATCGGGCTCTCTGCTCAGTGGGGAGCCTGCTTCCCCTCTCTCTCTCTGCCTGCCTTTGCCTACTTGTGATCTCTGTCAAATAAATAAATAAAATCTTAAAAAAAAACAATGAATAAGAGTTAAAATAAACCTTTAAATAAAGATGTCATGGACACTGTATCTGACACCTTTGTCCTGCACAAAGCAGGAGCTCAATACAAACTTAACTGAATTAAACTGAAGGAGTTCAGCAGCCCTCATATTTGGGGTTTCCTGATCAATTTTTCTTTTCCTGATGAGTTCAAGATTATTATATTTTTGCTTACCCTTTTAATTAATCCCTCCATCCTCAGTGTGTTTATTTTTCTTTTTAAATAAAAAAATTTGGAGTATAGTTGATACATAATGTTACATTGTTTCAGATATGCCTGATCAATTACTCCTGATGTCACCAAACCTGGGATCGAGACCCGCATTGGGCTCTCTGCTCAGTAGGGAACCTACTTCCTCCCCTGTCTCTCTCTTTCTCTCTGCCTGCCTTTCTGCCTACTTGTGATCTCTGTCTTTCAAATAAATAAATAAAATCTTTAAAAAATATATGTGTGTGTGTGTGTGTGTGTGTGTGTGTGTGTGTGTATATATATATATATATATATATATATTTTTTTTTTTTTTTTTTTTTTTAAGTAGGACCCATGCCCATTGTGGCCCTGAACTCACAACCTTGAGATCAAGATTGCATACTCCAGGTTCCTGGGAGGCTCAGTCAGTTGGGTGTCTGCCTTCATCTTGGATGGTGATCCTAGCATCCTGGGATAGAGCCCCACATTGGGCTCCCTGCTTGGTGGGGAGTCTGCTTCTCCCTCTTCCTCTGCCCCTCCCCCTGCTTGTGCTCTCTCTCTGTCAGATAAATTAAAAAAAAAAAAAAATTGCGTACTTTACTGACAGCCAGGTGCCCTTGTTTTTAAGATTTAATGTCAATGCATAAAAGCATCATTTACTCTTGCCCTTGACTTTATTATCTGTTGTTGAAGATTCAGAACAATGTACATCAAGGTGGCATACTGGTCTTCAGTTTCCCAGTTTATGAAATAAGTCATTGTATTTCAAGGATCAACAGAATAAACATGTCTCCCTCCGGTTTAACCCTGTTCTTATATCATTCAACTTATGTATGAAGTTGAAGAAGTGTCATATTGAAATTGGTTTATCTGTATTTAAACTCCAGAAGACAACATTACTGACCGGCTCATTTGCTTCTGTGTTTTCTTAACTCTTTAAAATGATCTTTTTAGGGTACCTGTGTGGCACAGTTGGCTAAGTAGCCAACTCCTGATCTAAGGGTCATGAGTTTGAGCCCCATGTTGGACTGCCTGGTGTGCTGGGCTCCACACAGGGTGTGGCACCTACTTAAAAAAAATAAAAATTAAATAAAGTGATCTTGTTTTGGTAAAGGAGGGTGGATTTTGAGAAAAAGTTTATCTTCCTAGAGTTTTCTTTTCCTTCTTCAGTTTTAGTGAAGTCAGACTTAGCCTTTTGTAACGCTCTAAAATGTTATCTAACGGAACAGTATACAGCCACTAAAATGATAATTACAAAGTCATAAATTCCTTTCACTCCAAAATGGAAAAACTAAAATGTATCCATTGTAACTGCAATAATACAAAAAAAAAGTTTATGCATTATAAACAAATACTGAAGGGTAAGATACCAATATGAAAAGAAAATAGTCATTTTTAAGATGGGATTTGAGGAGGTATTCTCTGCCCCAAGAAATGCTGGTACAATAGCCCCACTTATCCATGTTTTAGCTTTTCATGGTTTCAGTTACCAACAGTCCACCTCAGTCTGAAAGCAGATGATCCCACTTCTGACAAATACTTAGAGGTCACTATTAGCCTAACTATGTCGCAATGCCTACGACATGTCACTTCATCTCCTCTTGTAGGCTTTTCATTTCACATCATCCCAAGAAGTGTGAGTAAGTATATTTTGAGAGAGACCACATTCATGTAACTTTTACTGCAGGATGTTTTTCTATTTTGTTGTGAGTTATCATTTATCCCTTACTCTACCTAATTTATAAATTAAACTTTATCATAACTTTATCATAAGTATGTGTGTATAGGAAAAACCATGGTGTACGTAAAGTTTGGTAGTATTTGCAATTTTAGTCATCCCCTGTGGGTCTTGGAATGTATCTCCCTTGGATAAGAGGGGACTACTGTATACAATTTCCTAATGAAAGAGCAGAATTATCAGAATTTAAATTGCTGAGTGATGTTCTTCCTCAAAATTTGACTGCTGCTTCACAGAGACTTTTGTCTATGACCATTTCTTTTTTTTTTTTAAAGATTTTATTCATTTATTTATTTGTCAGAGGGAGAGAGAGAGCACAAGCAGGGGGAGCGCAGGCAGAGGGAGAAGCAGGCTCTCCGCAGAGCAAGGAGTCTGCTGCAGGACTCGATCCCAGGATCGTAGCATTATGACCCAAGGCAGATGCTTAACTGACTGAGCCACCCAGATGTCCCTGTCTAAGAACATTTCATGATGGCTTTCCATAGCTTCACACATTCTGGTGTTATTCTCACCTCTCTACTCCTTGGTCATTTTTCCCTGCTTCTTCCCTCTCTGACCCTTAAATGGTAAGGGACCTCAGGACTCTATCCCAAGCCTTTGACTCCACTCACTCCCTAGACCGATGGCCCATTTGTATGCAGAATTCCACTGACTGACCCTCACACTGCCATCTATTTAACCGCCTGCTGGACATCTCACCTTGCGTCCCTCACAGGTGCCTCAAACCCTGTCCACAGGTGGATCGTCATCTTCCCTCCACTCATCACATACAACAACTGGCTCCTCCAGCTTTCCCTCATCTAAATAACTGGTGCCACTATCTACTCAGCAGTCTAAAACAAAACCAGGGAAGTCACTGTGGCTCTCACGGTCCATTATGGCAAGTCCAATGACTCACCATATCTTAACTACCCTAGCTCCTAAATATTTTGTGAATCCTCCACTCTTCTCCAAACTCACCACAGCCTCCAGCCATGCCTCTGTCTTCTCTGGTCTTCCTCTCACACTCGCCTAGCCAGTCGCCCAAGATCATCCTTGCCCCAGCCTACTTCTCCAGGCTCCCCGTTCCTCACCTGTAACCCATTCCCCACACATCTAGAGTAGTAGTCTTTTAAAACTACCAACTTCATTACCTTGCTATACTATCTGAAGCTTTCCATTTCTCTTGGGACAAAGCTCCCAGTCCTAAGGCTTACCACACATTCCACGGGCCCACCTCTTCCTCTATAGGCTCCAGGCATACTGTCTTCTCTGGTTTCCCCCAAATACTTCATACGCTTGTCCTGAGGCCTTCACACATTATTTCCTTTGCGTAGAACACTCCTCACTCTCATTACTAGTCCAATTCCTGATCTGTTCCTAGATCAGGAAAGCTTGGATTGTCTTGCTCCCCACTTAAATTAGCTTCCTTTTTTTTTTTAAGATTTTTTAAAATTTTATTTATTTTTGAGGGGGAGAGAGAGAGCATGGGTGGGGAGAGGGGCAGAGGGAGAAGCAGACTTCCAGCTGAGCAGGAGCCCAATGCGGAACTTGATCCCAGGGCCCTGGGATCATGACCTGAGCCAAAGGTAGATGCTGAACGGACTAAACCACCCAGGTATCCCTTAATTAGCTTCCTCAAGTTCATAGGAACACCACACTTCCCTGTTGTAGTCAGCATAACACATTACCTTCAGTATCTGTATTTTCTTGTCAATGTTAAGCTCTATAAGAGCTTGTTTGTTCACTCAACGAATAGTCATTGGCAGCCTTCTCTGTGCAGAGCACTATAAGGCACTGGCTCTACAGCAATGAACAAACCCACAAGCTCATTGTCTTCTTGGATTTAAATCTGCAGGAGACAGACAATGAGCAAAAGAGGCATGTGTGCACATACACATAAGCACACATGTGAAGAAATGACCACCTGCAAAAGCTCTACAAAGGAAACCATAGAGTTCCATGAACAACAACAACAATGGAGATCTAGCTAAGCTGGGTGGAAAGCACTTTCTGAAAAGGTGACACTTTAGATGAGACCAAAAAGAGAAGAAAGAGTCATCCATGGAAAGAGAATAACAAACAAGAAATAGGTGTGCAGAGACTAAGGTGGAAAGCACTTTCTGAAAAGGTGACACTTTAGATGAGACCAAAAAGAGAAGAAAGAGTCATCCATGGAAAGAGAATAACAAACAAGAAATAGGTGTGCAGAGACTAAGGAAGGAAAAGGCTCTGTGTGCTTGAGGAACCAAAAGAAGACCAGTGTCGGTAAAGGGGAGATGAGTTCAGAGAGGAGACTGGAGAGGTAAACAGAGGCTAGATGATTTAGAGATGTTAGGCCTTGGTAAGGGTTTTAGATTTTATCTTAAGTGCTATGGTGTATTTTAAATAAAGCTGAGCCTACTCATTGCCCATATCAGCATAAGATCTCATTTAAAGGAAACAACGGATACTGAATATAAAAATGAAAAGCAGTCTAATATTGACTGAAGTCTATGAAATAAGCACAAAATGGAAATTTCTGTATATGAGTCTCAGTAAACATGATAAAAAAAAAAATCTTGATCTATCTTTCTAAGTTTTGCTCAGTACAACACAGCAACACTCTCCAATCTCTCTTCTTTCTGAATATTACCCCAAAAAAGTAGGCCAGGGGCGCCTGGGTGGCTCAGTTGGTTAAGCTGCTGCCTTCGGCTCAGGTCATGATCCCAGCGTCCTGGGATCGAGTCCCCACATCGGGCTCCTCGCTCAGCGGGAGCCTGCTTCTCCATCTGCCTCTGCCTTCCACTCTGTCTGCCTGTGCTCGCTCTGACAAATAAAGAATTAAAATATTTAAAAAAAAAACAAAAAAAGTTGGCCAGATCTGGACGTGGCTCTTCTTTTGTTGGCTTCCTTCTCTCATCTTCAAGATTCCTTTTCCTACCCTTGTTAATGTAAGTCCATCTATGCTTTCTGACCTAAATCTGCACCTCGGCCAATTTATCCTGATCAGCACGAGAGAAGCCCCAGGCTTGGGGCGGGGTGGGGTGGGTATTGATGGGGAGAGTGGAATTCTTCCTAGACAGATGTGGGAATGAAAGAATTCTTATATTTTCAGTTTCCTTTCATTTGTTTTGTGTTTGTTATTAGTACCATTGCCTTTGCTTTCATCCTGAGAATCTCCTCCGACCACTGTGGCCAATGACTTGTTGGGGAGCAGGCAGTAGCAAGGAAAATGGCAAGGAGTCTATTGCAAAGAACCAAAGGGGCTGGGGCACCTGGGTGGTTCAGTTGGCTAAGCATCTGCCTTCAGTTCAGGTCATGATCTCAGGGTCCTGGAATTGAGCCCCACATGGGTCTTCTTGCTAAGTTGGGAGTCTGCTTTTCCCTTTCCCTCTGCTCTCCCCGACCCTGCTCATGCATGCTCTCTCTCCCTCTCTCTCAAATAAATAAAATCTTAGAGGGAAAAAAAAGAAAAAGCAAGGGGGATTGCAGAGAGAAAAACAGTAGATGGATTCAAGATCTACCTTCTAGGTGGAACTAATTTGTCTTCCAGGTTGTGGGAAGTAAGAGAGAGGAGCTGTCAGGGCTGTCCCCCAGATCTCTGGCTTGAACTCCTTGGTCGTTGGTGGTCTGTTTGCAAAGATGGGCAAGAGAGGAGGGAGGGATAGCCTTGGGAGCCTGAAATCAGTCTAGGTTTGAAAGTATGATGTTTGAGTTTCTTGTGAATTATTGAAAAGGAGTCATTGAAAAGGCAGTTGTATATGTAAGACTCAAGTTCGGAGAGGTCAGGCCAGGAGGTATAAATTTGGGGATTTTCAGCATATAGATGTAATTTGTAGCTGTGCGAGCAAATGAGACTGCCTAAGGATTTACCACTACTTCTTGGTTTTAGCACAGTGCCAGCCCATACTGCTGAAAAACAATTTAATTTCTTATCTGTCTTCTTCACCCTTCTATCTTCATGCCTAGGACAGTGTCTGCACTGTGAGTATGGCAGATACTCAATAATTTCCTGTGAATGGACTGAATGATTTAGCAACTGCACCGTTCACAGCAGCATAACAGTGACTTCAAACCTATGTCCCTTAGACCCCAAAGACAATTTGCTTTCCCATAAGATAGTACTTGAGTTCAGCAGCTACTCTCAAAAACCTGGTGAGAAACACAAGTACATGGTATCCCCATTATACAAATGAGGAAACTAAAAAGGTCACATGACTTTCCTAAAACCCAGGTCTTTGGATTCGTATTCTAATATTCTTTCACCCTAGTAGGGATGACTTTTGACAAACGAGCAGCTGCTCTAGATATTTTGTACCTGCCAATTGCCAAGAAGAAAGAAAAAAAAGAAAATAAATAAATAAATAAATAAATAAATAAATAAATTAGGTCTGGAATTGGTAAGTGTCATCACTGAAAAACAATCTTCTACTTTTCTGCCACGTAGGTGTTTCCATGAAGATTCAGCTGGAATATCATATGACTTCTCTACTTTCCAAAAGCAAGATATTGGCTCCCTCTTCCCTGTGTTCACTGATGTTGTGCTATTAAAGATATAGTTTCCCTATACCAGCCGTTTCTGTGCCTTTTCCGAAACTCTTTGATCTGATCCATGCATTAAAGATATAGTCATGAACAAAAGCATGGTACACTGCCAGCACGGTTTCTTTTTTAAAGGATTATAGTTATGTACATGCTTGTATGTGCATGCAGAGAGCATTTCTGAAAATTGTCTCAAGAAATTGGTTGCTGAACCTGGATGGACCTAGAGGGTATTATGCTAAGCAAAATAAGTCAATCAGAGAAAGACAATTATCATATGATCTCTATCATACGAGTGAGTTCTCTATCTTATGATCTCAATTATCGTATGATATCGTATGAGGAATTTGAGAGGCAGGGTGGGGAGTTGTGGGGGGTAGGGAGGGAAAAAAATGAAACAAGATGGGATCGGGAGGGAGACAAACCATAAGAGACTCTTAATCTCACAAAACAAACTGAGGGTTGCCGGGGGTGGGGGGGAGAGGGTGGCTGGGCTATGGACATTGGGGAGGGCGTGTGCTGTGTGGTGAGTAAGCCTGATGGTTCACAGACCTGTACCCCGGGACAAATGACACATTATATGTTAATAAAAATAATTTTTTAAAAAAGAAATAAAACAATATTAAAAAAACAAAGAAATTGGCCGCTGAAAAGAGGAACTACATAGGAAGGGGAAGGAAGATGTTCATTTTTTTTTATCCACACTCCGTACAGTTTTTGAAGGTTTTTTTTAAAAAAAGATTCTATTTATTTATGTAGTTATTCATTTAGAGAGCATGAGCGGGGGGGGGGGGGCAAAGAGAGAGAGACAGAGAGAGAATCTCAAGCACACTCCACAGTATGTGCAGAGCCCAACGTGGGGCTTGATCCCAGAACCCTGAGATCATGACCTGAACCAAAACCAAGAGTCAGCTGCTTCAGCAACTGAGTCACCAGGTGCCCCTGATATTTGAAGTCTTTAAAGCATGTTTCTTTATTAGTTTTAACAACAAAAAAAAATTTAATGTAAGAAAAAAATCTCAAAATCAGGTTATTCTGATGAACATGAACATTTGAAATTAGGACTTGTAAATGATAAGTGCAGACTTGTGTAAGCTTCAGTATCCAACATTTTTCTGTATTTTGTTTAGATTGGATGATGTATTTTTTGAAGATTTTGTTTATTTATTTATTTGACAGAGAGAGATCACAAGTAGGCAGAGAAGCAGGCAGAGAGAGAGGGGGAAGCAGGCTCCCTGCTGAGCAGAGAGCCCAATGCTGGGCTCGATCCCAGAACCTTGGGATCATGACCTGCGCCCAAGGCAGAGGCTTGAACCACTGAGCCACCCAGGCACCTCTAGATTGGATAATATTGAGAAACAAAGCTGATCAACATAGCTAAATGACTGCAAATGGCAATAGTTCTTCAACTAGACAGATTCAGAAACCTGAAATGGGAGTAATAGGAAATGTTTATTGGAAAGAATAATCAAGTGGGGAAACAGATGGAGATTTGGACGACGCGAGAATGATAGCATGCTCGTAATTGTGGAAGCTGGGTGATAAGTATAAAGTTGTTCATTATTCTGTTGTTTACTTCGTGTCTACTTCAAAGTGTCCATAATAAAATCTTTTAAAAATTGGTTCACAAAAATAGGCAACTGTTCATATCTTGTATTATAAAAGTCAAATACGGGAAACTTATAAGCTCTAAATTTAAGAACCTGCAAAACTCTACCTGTGCTACCTGACATGTTATCCCGTTTATTTATTATTGCACATAAAAATGTACATCAGTGGGCGCTTGGCTGGCTCAGTTGGTAAAGCATGTAATTCTTGATCTCGGAATGTGAGTTCAAATCCCACATTGGATATAGTTTACTTTAAAAAAAAATGTACACCAGGCAGATGAACTCTGTTGTGTATTTAATTGCGCTCAGCTCTTATGCTATGGTCGCAGTCACCTGCAGATTTTTCTAGAAGCAGACATATGTGCATTGGATTTTAAAAAGATCAAGGTAAAGCTACAACCTTTCTATGTAATGACATGTTTACAATAAATTCAAATATATGCTTTAAAGTAACAGGAAAAATTTACAGATGACAAAAATGATAGTTTACCTGACAGTAGACATTAACAAAGGATGATCCCTTGGGACATGTGGGTGGCTCAGTGGATTAAGCATCTGACTCATGATTTCAACTCAGGTCATGATCTCAGGGTCATGGGATTGAGTCCCATGTGGGGCTCCTGATACTCAGTATCCCTCCCCAGCTCTCATGCACACACACACTCTCTCTAAGAGAAAATAGTAAATAAATCTTTAAGAAAAAAAAAAAAGGTGGTTTCAATGTATTAAAATTTTTAATATTAAATTAAATGATTTTGTTACACATGTTTTAATATTTAAAATATATTTTGTAAATGAAACTCAGATCAAACATTTATTCTAGCTCTGAAGCACGGAGGAGTTTAAAAACCTTTCCACTGGACTGTGATAAAACTGAAGGCGAAAATATATTTTATTTATCTCTGTCTCTCCAATACCAAACACAAAAGTTTGATAAATGAATATTGTTAAGTGAAGGTATGGAAAAATTGATTTCTGAGCCCCAAAGTAATCTTATTGGAAATTCATCTGTGTTGATTTTTCTGAGTATACAAAGTCCATCCTGATTAAAACAACAACTCAATACAAAAAGTTTTAATTAGATGCACAGCAGAGGAAACAGTCAACAAAACAAAGAGGCAACCCACAGAATGGGAAAAGATATTTGCAAATGACAGTACAGACAAAAGGCTGATATCCAGGATCTATAAAGAACTTCTCAAACTCAACACACACAAAACAGATAATCATGTCAAAAAATGGGCAGGAGACATGAACAGACACTTCTCCAATGAAGACATACAAATGGCTAACAGACACATGAAAAAATGTTCATCATCACTAGCCATCAGAGAGACTCAAATTAAAACCACGTTGAGATACCACCTTACTTACACCAGTTAGAATGGCCAAAATTAACAAGACAGGAAACAACATGTGTTGGAGAGGATGTGGAGAAAGGGGAACCCTCTTACACTGTTGGTGGGAATGCAAGTTGGTGCAGCCACTTTGGAAAGCAATGTGGAGATTCCTCAAGAAATTAAAAATAGAGCTTCCCTATGACCCTGCAATTGCACTCCTGGGTATTTACCCCAAAGATAAAGATATAGTGAAAAGAAGGGCCATCTGCACCCCAATGTTCATAGCAGCAATGGCCACAGTTGCCAAACTGTGGAAAGAACCAAGATGCCCTTCAACGGACGAATGGATAAGGAAGATGTGGCCCATATACACTATGGAGTATTATGCCTCCATCAGAAAGGATGAATACCCAACTTTTGTAGCAACATGGACAGGACTGGAAGAGATTATGCTGAGTGAAATAAGCCAGGCAGAGAGATGGTTTCACTTATTTGTGGAGCATAAGAAATAACACGGAAGACATGGGGAGATGGAGAAGAGAAGGGAGTTGAGGGAAATCAGAGGGGGAGATGAACCGTGAGAGACTATGGACTCTGAAAAACAATCTGAGGGTTTTAAAGGGGTGAGGGGTGGGAAGTTGGGCCAGCCTGGTGATGAGTATTAAGGAGGGCACGTATTGCATGGAGCACTGGGTGTGGTGCATAAAGAATGAATTCTAGTACTGAAAAGTAATTTAAAAAATTAAAAATTGGGGAACCTGGGTGGCTCAGTGGGTTAAGCCTCTGCCTTCGGCTCAGGTCATGATCTCAGGGTTCTGGGATTGAGCCCTACATTGGGCTCTCTGCTCAGCAGGGAGCCTGCTTGCTCCTCTCTCTCTGCCTGCCTCTCTGCCTACTTGTGATCTCTCTCTGTCAAATAAATAAATAAAATCTTTTTTAAAAAAATTAAAAATTAAAAGACAGTTTAATTAGAAAGTAAAAATCCACACTTCCCCAATCTTTTGTTTTTCTGCATATAAGGTAATATATACTTAAAAGAATTTTTTTTAAAGATTCTTATTTATTTATTGACACAGAGAGAGGGAGAGAGCAAGCACAAGCAGGGGGAGTGGCAGGCAGGGGAGAAGCAGGCTCCCCTCTGAACAACCAGCTGGATGGGTGCGGGGATGGATCCCAGGACCCCAGGATCATGACCTGAGCTGAAGGCGGCAGCTTAACTGACTGAGCCACCCAGGCACCCCCTTATAAAAATTTTTTTACTTTAAAAATAATATCACATTATGGATACACATTTTGAAACCTGTTCCCCCCACCCCAAACAAATTTCTTTCTTTTTTTTTTTTAAAGATTTAATTTATTTATTTGACAGAGAGAGATCACAAGTAGGCAGAGAGGCAGGCAGAGAGAGAGAGAGAGAGAGAGGAGGAAGCAGGCACCCTGCTGAGCAGAGAGCCCGATGTGGGCCTCGATTCCAGGACCCTGAGATCATGACCTGAGCCGAAGGCAGCGGCTTAACCCACTGAGCCACCCAGGTGCCCACCCCAAACAAATTTCTAAGACTCCCTCAGTATACATCTAGATGCTCTCTCCTTTTTTTTTTTTTTAAATATTTTATTTTATTTTAGGGAGAGGGAGAGAGAGCATGCGAGCAGGATTGGGGGGAAGGGGCAGAGGGAGAGAATCGCAAGCAGACTCGGAGCTGCCTATAGAACTAGATGTGGGGCTCTATCTCACAACCCTGAGATCATGACCTGAGCTAAAACTCCAAGAGTTGGACGCTCGACCAACTGCACCCTCTCTTTTTTAAAGGACACATGGCATGCTGTCATTTGGCTATACCATAATTCAATCATTGTCCTGCTGATGGACATTTAGGTTATTTTCAATTTTGTGATATAACATACAGTGATATAATGATATCTTTGTACCTACACTTTGCATTCTTGTGAGAGTCTTTTAAAGTTAATGTTGTATGAAAGCAATACGTATACACAAATTAAGAAATCAAATAGCTTTAGAAGGCTGATTTTCTTTAGCAGTCATTTGCTTCATTTTCATTGCCTTTTCCAAACCCTCCAAAGAACTGTTAAAACTCTCTGAAAAGGATCAGTGATTTTTTTCCCTTAAAGACATCTTAATGGAGGCTTCTTTCCTCCCGCTCTGTTTAAACAAGATATGTTCTAGGATTTCTGCACAGCTGTCAGCCTAGGATTTACATTCCCTTCTTGGCTGCACATATATCAAGTTCCCTCAACCCAGAGTCTTTCGTTTGTGTTTCTTTGTTTGTTTACTCCATTGTTTTATAATAGCTTCCTAAGAAATCGTGTATAGAAGGTAAATTTTTTGAGACGTTGCATGTTTGCAAATGTCTTTTTTCCGCCTTGCACTTGATTGACAATTTGGCTGAGAAAGAATGTTTCCTCAGAAATGTGAAGACATTATTCCATTGTCATATAGCATTCAGTGTTGCTGTTCATCTATCCAATGCCATTGTCATTTCTGATCCTTTATATATGATCTGTTTTTTCCTCTCCGGAAGCTTTTAGGATCTCCTCTTGGTTAATGGTGTTCTGAAATTTCACTGTGCTGTGCCTTATGGAGGGTGCTGTTTTATTTTGTTTTTTAGATACCCTGTTTTTTCAGATGGGAAAATGTTGTTGCATTATTCTTTACCAATATATTTCTCTCCACTCTCTAGCCCTGCCCTGCCCTGAGTGGTTCCTGTGCACTATAATTCTGTTAGCTGGTTTCTGGCTAGGGTTGGCCAAAGTGAGATCAGATCACAGGAAGAGAGAGAAGTCAGAGTATTTCTTCTCTGCTGTATCCCTTATGAAGACTCACGTCTCCTGGACAGTAGCTGTATCTCCCCCCGGGGAGGCCCTTCCTCCTGGGCTCGGGTTGTCACTGCCTTCCATTTATATCATCTGCTCTGACCCAGCCTCTTCTGCCCTGGGACTCGAAGTTTCTCACTGAGACTTGTCTCTGGGCACTCTACCACCTTTATGTGCTCCCTAATCCTTCCTGCTCACCATTCTTTAAGTAGTCACTTGGTAAAAAATCTCTTTATTTGCACTATATGGGGTGAAGTGGGTTTGCTATAGGGAATCTGATGTAGTCTGTTCTCTTCTCTGTATCTCTGCCTCTCCATTTTTCAAGAAATCTTGAGCTTCCTGGACTAACCCTGTTACTCTCTCTTTTATTCCGTTTCTATGTCCTCTCTTAGATCTACCTTCTGGGAAATTCCCTTGTCTTTGTCTTCCAATGCTTGTATGAATATCTTATTTCAGCAATCGTATTTTTCATTTCCAAGAGCTCCCTTTATTCTCGGATCACTCCTTTTTAATCTAGTACTCCATTGTTGTTTATTCATGTTGCGCGGATATAATTTATCTTCCTGCATTGTCTCTACTTCGCAAAAATTCCTTTGTTTTGGTGTCTACCTTTCATGATAGAGACATTCCTCAAATGTCAACTGACTTTCACATAATGTGTACTCACATGGGGCTTGTCCTTGGTGGGCTTTACTTTGGGGTCATGAAGCAGGAATCCACCCGCTTTGTTGGAGGGCCTCCAAAAATCATTTTTCTTGTGCTGTTAAATTTTTTCAGAAGAGAATCGGCCAGTCTCTTGTCTGGCATTCTTGGAGCCAAGGGCAGAAACCGGGCTGAGCAGCTTCAAGTTCAGAATGGTCTTTCATTTAATGGGAATATTTTCTGGAAGAAATTCCTTGAGGGGAAATTGTGGTATCTAAGAACATGCATTTTAAAATTTGATAAATTCCAATGCAATTTTGGAAGCATCCAAAGAAAAAAGTTCAATGTGGTTTAAAAGAATCAAGCAAATGCATTTCATAAGCTTTAAATACCAGCAGAATTTAATAAAGTATTTTCCTTATGGAATTAATGTTCCAAGTGGTAAAATAGACTGAAATAAATTCTTCTTTTCCATGGGTTCCACTTTGCTTCAGAATTAGTATTAACATAGGCTGTATGAAACACTAAATTCTTCATCTTTCTTGAAAACAAAATTAGATTCTCAAAAAAAGCTATTTAATTGGCATAGCTGTAGAGACAAAAGTGGAAACCTATCAAGAGGTGCTAGGTCTTATTTACCCTTAAGGATGTAGCAGGTTAAAAAAAAATGCTGAGCCAGATGATCTTTGGTAACTGATATTGAGTTTATGACTTGAGTGTTCACAGGAGATCTAATCTCAAATTGGTGATTGCTCTGTAAGGTTATGAGAATAGTTAGGGCAAGAAACTATTCAGCTGCAAGCTAGAGAGAGGCAGGCCACAGAACATGAAGATAAGTTACTTCTAGAGTACCTAAGTTATATTCATAACTGGCCTGTAGGACCTAGCTCTGTGCTCATCAAAGTGGGTTTTTTCCTTTTTGTGATTGCTACTCATTTTGTCCCACAATGTTGCTCCCTGTTTTGTGCTAAATTTCTCACTACATAGTAGACAATAAGAAACTCTTCATAAACTCTACTTTAGGGAGGCCAAATATCAGCTAGAAATAGACATTTCCCTTCCAAAATGATTGTAAGGAAGTCTTTACGTTTTCTGTTTCCATGGTAACAGCTTGATGGAGATGGTTGAGGACTAGTACATGAAATATGCCTTGCCCTTTCAAATTCTGTAACAACCACTTAACAGGAGCTCACAGACACCAGTCACTGCTGCATAATCGCCATCACTTTGCCATGGCTAGACGGAAGCTGGGATTTCTTCACATCTTCTCAAAAGTGAGAAAATGCACCCAATCTATATTGTACCTAATCTTTCTTATCTGTAGATAGAGCTGAATTTTGCTTAAAGAAATGCAGTTAAGGGGGCACCTCGGTGGCTCAGTGTGTTAAGCCTCAGTCTTAGGCTCAGGTCATGATCGCAGGGTCCTAGGATCGAGCCCCTCATCCGACTCTCTGCTCAGCAGGGAGCCTGCTTCCTCCTCTCTCTCTGCCTGCCTTTCTGCCTTCTTGTGATCTCTGTCAAATAAATAAATAAAATCTTAAAAAAGAAAGAAAGAAAGAAAGAAAGAAAGAAAGAAAGAAATGCCATTTAGGGGTACCTGGTGGGCTCAGTCAATAGAGCATGAAACTTTTGATCTCAGGGTTGTAGTTCGAGCCTGAGATTACTTAAAAATAAAAAAAAATGCAATTTTTTAAAATCATGTTATGTTAGACACCATACAGTATATCATTAGTTTTTGATGTAGTGTTCTATGACTCATAGTTTGCGTATCACACCCAGTGCCCCATGCAATCCATGCCCTCCTTAATACCCATCACCAGGCTCATCCAATTAAATATTGTATATTGGCAAATGTGCAGTCCAAACCCTGGCTCATAGCCAACAACATATAACTTTCTACTATGTACCTGATATTGTATTCTCTCCATATACTCACCATTGTCAATAAATGTTTGCAAGTGAATGACTTTGAGAGCACTAATGTCACCAATGATTACTCTGTCTTTTCTCAATATCACTTAGCCACGCCAGAATACAGAAGGAACTGGAAAGGTAGAATGTCAAATCCCTGCTTCCCGTTACGCTCAGTGGGAAGGAGCTTAGCTCCCCACTTAGGCTGTCTCTGGTCATTTGAGAGAATTAACTGAGCCATGGTACCCTGTGAGGTGAATTAGCTTAACCACGTACCCCACCCACGTAGTGAAAACACAGGCCTGCCCAGACTTGGTATTTAGAAAACTAAAATAAGAGTCCTTGTTTGACTCAGCTCCTAAGTAGTCATTACATGTGGGGCACAAAGACCTCTTGGAGCTCTCTTTAGGAAGAAAAGGACTTCAGAGGACTAGCAGCCCTCTGATCTATGAACAATGGCAGTCACCTGTCATGTTATTGCTTTTGGTATTTTTCTTTAAGCAATGTCCTTTTAAAGTCTCCCCCACTAGCTGCGTTTTCAGTGCATACAGTTCTGAGGAAGCATCGTAGCATGGATTACTTCTCAGTACATGCACAGTCTATTAATAGTGAGGATGAAAAAGAGGAAACCAAAGGGGAAGTTAAATTCATGCTCCTCTATAAGTTAATAAAACGGCAGCCTCATTCCTCCCTGCTTACACCCCAAGAGACTTGACACTAACCAAAGTCTTCGCCTCCCTCCGTCTCCCTCGCTTCTAGCATGATTTTTCTTCAGTGATCTGTAAGACTGGCATTTTCTTCTCTTAGGGACATTACTACCTTTCTCATCAATTCCCTTAGCATGATTCTACTGCTCCCTAAATCTTCTATAACTCAAGAGCAAAGGATTCGTGAGAGGAAAATAACCTTAAACCAAATTTCCCCTTTTTTATTATTCTGCCAATTATAGCACTATTTTGCCAGGATCTAAGACCTCGGATGATAACACCAATTTTATTGGTGGTTAACATTTACTGAACACTCACCACGTGTCAGGCAGCGGGACGAGTAGAGCACATGCTATAACACTTCTCTGCTTTATAGCAGTCCTTGACACAAGTACTATTTATCCCCATTTTAAAAAAAGATTTTATTTATTTGAGAGAGAGACAGAGGGAGAGGGAAAGGGAGCACGAGTAGGGGGAGGCGCAGAGGGAAAGGGAGAAGCAGGCTCTCCACTGAGCAGGGAGCCGGGTGTGGGGCTCCATCCGAGGACCCTGAGATCATGACCTGACCTGAAGCCGGACACTTAACCGACGGAGCCACCCAGGCGCCCCTATTTATTTCCAGTTTTATAGACAAGGAAAAAGAAGGGTAGCATTTTCAGTGGACTATCCAGGAGTGGACAGCTAGTGTCATAAGATAGGATGAAATCCCAGGGAGTCTGAACCTGAAGGGCAAACTCTCAGCTACAGCACTAGGGTAATTTTTTCGCTTACTGTTTGACTTCAGAGATGCAGTCTAGCATAGTAGTTAAGTCCTTTAGAGCCAGCGATCCGTTCAGATTCCAGTTCCTCACTCATGTTGCACGATCTGGAGCAAGTTATTTAATTTCTTCTCATAGAGTCCTGCGTCACGTGACAAGCCCTCAGCTCCGTGACTAGCACATAGAAAGCAACCGGTGAATGTTGGCTGTTACTGTCCAAACCCAGGTCAAGCCCTGCTGGTTGGTTCCATCTCATCCCACCAGTTTATCTTCACCGCGTTTCCACAGCTACAGCCCTGACCTGGGTCCTGCCACTAATTTTTCTCTATTAGTTTATATACAGTGGGAAGCTTAATCTTCCTTGATGATTGCATATGCCATTTCCATTTTTAAGAACCTCTGGTGGCTCCCTGTTACGAATTCGATCAGATCCAATTCCTCAGCTTGGCATTCAGGTGTGTTTCTACAAATCACCTGTTTAGCTTCCTCAGTCTCTCTACTCAAGCCCTTCTCACATGTTTGCCATGTGATTTTTTTTTTTTTCATTTGTGTCTTTGGTGCTCTCTAGAATATGACTTGGTGGGGTTTTCTGTAATCATTTCAATCCTTTGTAAAAATTTTTCTCAGATTCTCTAGGTATGTATATTCACATATTCAATTAAATTTGCAGTGACCGTGTTCTAAGAAACTACAAGTCTTCTCTGACTAACTTCACCCAAGCTTGATCATGCCAGTGAACTCCTAAAAATGTCTGGAAATACACTCTATTACGTTCACTTATACTTGTTTACGTAGTACTTAGTGTTTTTATGCATTCTCAAGTCTTCCCTCCTCAATTTCTGTCCTCAAAGCCAGAGCTCGTGGCTTCTCTTCCTTCTCAACCTTCCTTCACGCTTAAGGCAAGGGCTTCATAAATGCCATCGAGTGATTGATGGTGTGAAACAGTTGATGCAAAAGAGAAAGGTCTGCTACAGGCAAAGGAATGCCACGCTGGGCCTCGTGTTCCTGTAAGCGCAGGTAACAAGCAACTGTGCATTGGGCAGCTTTGCACATCAGGGTAATTTTCAGGATGAGTCCGGCCACTTGCCTCTGACGAACAGGGCGTCCTTTCAACTGCAGCCAGAAAAGCTGATCTCTGGATTCTGCATTCCGGGGTGTGGAGGTCTGTAAGCCGGAGAGGCAAGGGATAGGCTGCCGTGACATGTCTAGGGGACTTTGCGGAGACAACACAAAGCCAATAACCCCACAGTGGGGAGAGGAGTCAGGTTGCAACGAACTCCTTGTCACCTGCTATGGCAGAGTCAGCCTTCTGGCCGGTTTCCCTCCCTCTACTTAATGTTCCCGGGGGGGGGGGGGTGCCTGGGTGGCTCAGTGGGTTAAAGCCTCTGCCTTTGGCTTGGGTCATGAACCCAGGGTCCTGGGATCGAGCCCTGTATCAGGCTCTCTGCTCAGCGGGGAGCCTGCTTCCTCCTCTCTCTCTGCCTGCCTCTCTGCCTACTTGTGATCTCTGCCTGTTAAATAAATAAATAAAATCTTAAAAAAAAAAAAAAAAAAAAAAAGATGTTCCCTCTTCGGGCACCTCCCAGGATTCCTGATCCTGAGGAGACACTATTCCCTCTCTCCCAGTTCCACAAGAAGCAAAAAAGACAGGATGCATAGACACCACGTACTCCGGATGAGTGACAGCTAGAAGAGGAGGTTTAGAGATTTTCGAAGTAATGCTTGAAATAAGGCTTGAAGGAACGGAGTCATAGATCAACTTTAACCATTGTGCCAGTTACTTCTTTGGTAGAATGATAAATGGAAGATAGTAATTAAAGCCACTGAAATTAAAAAATTAGGGGACACCTGGGTGGCTCAGTCGTTAAGCTCTGTCTTCAGCTCAGGTCATGATCCCGGGGTTCTGGGACCGAGCTCCCCCCACGCCCCCAACCCACACATTGAGGCCTGCATCAGGCTTTGTGCTCAGCGGGAAGCCTGCGCCTCCCTCTCTCACCCTGCTTGTGTTCCCAGTCTTGCTGTCTCTCTCTCTCTGTGTCAATTAAATAAATAAATAAAATCTTTTAAAAAAAGAAATTAAAAAATTAAATCATTCCAGTTATACCAAAGAGAGCAGAGAAAACCTGTCAACATTCACATAAAAATGTAAGGGTGACCAAATTCCACAGAGCTTAAGTGTGGCTTTTACTTTAAAGGTAGAAAAACGTTACTTTAAATGTTTATAAATCAGAAGTGGAAACAGATAGAATCATACAAACTCAGGGCTCGTTTGGTCCAGGTTCTATATTTTATAAATGAGGAACTGAGGCCCAGGGAGGAAAATTAAGTTTCCCAAGGCCTCAGGAACGATGACAGAGCCAAGAAGAGAAATCAGTCTCCTGACATACCAGTGCAAGGTACATTCACTGAGCAGCAAAGATATCGGCACTTGGGTAAGCTCTCACATTCGACCACAGCTCAGAGGACATGAGAAAATATAATACCTCTCCGGAAAGATAAAGTTCCACCCCCACCATGCTGGGCCACAAATACAATATAGCCCAGTTTTTCTAAAAACGTTCAAGTTCTCTGATTTGCACGCTGATCTCACGTCCATGTGGGAGGGGGGAAAAACCCACAAAAACCTAATATGTGAAGAAAGGTAGAAAAAGAGGAAAGAAAAAAACCAAACAGTATAACTTAGAGCAGACGCAGTCTTCTTAGTGGCTTAGTGGAGTAGCAAACTGGGAGCCAGGAGGACCTGGATTCTTCTGGCTTCATCTCGGCCACTAACCAGCTTTGAAGTCATTTAACCTCTGTGAACTTCAGTTTCCCATTTGTAAAATGAAGGCATTCTCTAGTAATATCTCTAAGGTCTCTTTCATCTCTAATGTTTTTAAAAAACATTTATTGGTTGGGGGCATTCAGTAGAGCACGTGACTGTTGTTCTTGGAATCACAAATTCAAGCCCCATGTTAGGCATAGAGCCTACTTTAAAAAAAAAAAAAAAGTATGCATTTGTTTTTTTTTTTTTTAATTGAAGTATAGTTGACACATAATATTACATTAGTTTCAGGTGTGTCATTCGTCTCCAAAATATCAAGTAATATTAGAATAATATTCAAGCCTCATAACCCTATAGAATTTTATTCCTTCCCAGGTTAGTAGCAGAAAAATATATATAAAATGAGGATCATAAGGAAGTAGGTGGTTGATTGGGAATTAAATGGAACAGATACATATCATGTGCCTGTTCTGTGCCAGGCCTAGAATTCTCAAGACAAAGACATGGCCCATGTCCTTGAATTGCTGTCAGCCTAGAGCAAAGACCTCTAAGACTCTATATTCACCGATAATCTCTTATCTAAGTACAATCCAGGTCTGACCAAAGATCAAACAACTATTCAGGAGAGTTCTGCCAGAGACACCTTGGTAGGCAACTTTCTGGTTTCTTTCCCCTCTTAACATTTTTACCAACTCCCAAGTATTACAAGGTAGTAAGGGCTGACTGGCCACTGCAAGAACCGACCTGAAGAGCATCCCTAATTCACACTTACTGGCCAGGAGCACGGAGGTCAGACACTGTAATCAAGGCTGCTCACCAAGAGCAGTGTAAATAATAGATGTAAATAGTCATTTAATCAAATTTTGTTCTGGATCAAAGCAAAATGCTAGGAATCTGGAGGGCATGATCACTACTCTGCTCTGAAAATGGACAAATCAGCATAAGCAGCTCTGTTTGTTTGGTAGGTTGAGGGCAAGAAGCAGTCTATGAAATATGTGCCTCTTGAGAGGATTCTTAATTTTAGACGAATTGTTAAGACTTGCCAGAGGTGTAAACAAAGGTGCTCAATACAAAACACCATCTTTGTTACAAGACTAAATTCTCAAGTTGTGCTCTTGGTGAAGACCACCTGCTTACACAGGTGTAGTAACACTAAATCCATCACTACTACAGGTAACAACCTGGGGAGCTGCTACATTTCAGTGCACCAAAAGCTTCAATGGCCATGCGGGCGTATAATGCAAAGAGAAGGCTTGATGTGCGGCGTCCTGCATACACAGGTAGCCTCAAATTACTTCATCATGTCTTAACTTAGCTGTTGTCTTTTTATTCAGACATTACTTATTTTGTGCATAAATTACCCAAGCTACAGAAGTGGGGTGGGGGCTGGGGGAATGAGGAGCTGGCTTAAAAGAGAGTAATTTCTCAGCCTCTGAAGAAACAGCAGACTTTAGAAGAACAATGACTATAGTTCACTCTCCCGTGAATGAGGTGTGAATAGGCACCCTCTGCCTCCTCAGCTAGAAATCACAGAGATCAAGACTCTGAACGTATTTCACCCTTCTCTCTTTTTGGGAATCCACTCTATTTTTTTTTTTTAAGTTTTCTCTATAAATTTGAAAATAGAGCTCAGAGCCTATTGGATCATAACCCCTAAACCAAGATGAATCATTTCATCATAATGTCACTGGCTTCAGTAATGCCTTATGATTAAGCAAAAACCTTTCCAAATAATCTCCAAAAAAGAATTAAGTACACTGAGCACTTCACTGCACATTGAATGAGCAGGCTATCACTATATGGGGACAAATAGAAACAGTGAGCTTTCATCATCCACTAAAACTCAGCTTAGGAGCAGGAAAGGAGAACGGCTAAAGGGCAATAACATGGCAAGAATTGTTATCAAAAAATACTGGGGCATCTAGGTGGCTCAGTCGGTTGGGCAGGTCCTGAGATCAAGTCCCACATCAGGCTCCTTGTTCAGTAGGGAGCCTACCTCTCCCCTGTCTACCACTCCCCCTGTTTGTGCATGTTCTCCCCTGCTTCCTGTGTCAAATAAATTAAATATTAAAAAAAAATACTGAGGCATAGAGTAGATTTCCCCCTTTTTTGGTGGGGGTGGGGGAAGGTGTTTGTGTCACAAGAGGTTTCCTTTAAAATAGTGCACAAACTTACTGTGGAAAAAAATGTAGATGCATAGTTAAGCAACAAATAAGTAAACAGAAATAAAACAAATTAATATCAACCATATCATCTCCCAAATGTAATTGCTGTTAAGCCTTTTCAGCTATTTTTCTGTGCATTTGTGTATTTATTCCACACAGAGAAAGAAAAAGAATCAGGGGTGCCTCGGTGACTCAGCTCATTGAGATTCTTTGTCTCTGCTCAGGTCATGATCTCAGGGTTGCAAGTTCAAGCCCTGCATGGGGCTCCATGCTGGGTGTAGAGTCTACTTAGGAAGGAAGGAAGGAGAGAGAGAGAGAAAGAAAGAGGGAGGGAGGGAGGAATGAAGGAAGGAAGGAAAGAAGAAAAGAAAGAAAAGAAAATACCCATATTATTTTGTAGCCTATTCTTTCCATTGACCAACATACATCATGAAAGTCTATCTGTGCCATGTAAATTTCTAGGCCTATTTTTAATACCATATTTTAATATGAATTCGAAACTCATACATGAACTATAATTATGGATGTATGACTATATCATAATTTATTTTCCTAATTCCCAATTCTTGGAATAGGTTGTGTTATGGGATGAATCATGTCTCCCTAAGATTTATATGTTGAAGTCCTAAACCCCAGTATCTCAGAATGTGGTTTTATTTAGAGATGGGATTTTAAAGAGATAATTAAGTTGAAATGAAGTCATGAGGGTGGGCCTTAATCCACTAGGACTGGTCCCTTAAGAAGAGGAAATTTGGACATAGACCTAAGCAGAAGACATAAGACTATATGAAGACACAGGAAGAGGATGGCCATCTAGAAGGATGGCTAAAGGAAAACAACATGACAGAGAATTGTTATCAAAAAATACTGGGAGGGGGGGGCGCCTGGGTGGCTCAGTGGGTTAAGCCACTGCCTTCGGCTCGGGTCATGATCTCAGGGTCCTGAGATCGAGTCCTGCATCGGGCTCTCTGCTCAGCAGGGAGCCTGCTTCCCTCTCTCTCTCTGCCTGCCTCTCCATCTACTTGTGATTTCTCTCTGTCAAATAAATACATAAAATCTTTAAAAAAAAAAAAATACTGGGGCACCTGGGTGGCGCAGTCAGTTGGGCGGGTCTTGAGATCAAGTCCCATATCAGGCTCCTTGTCCAGCGGGGAGCCTGCTTCTCCCCTGCCTACCGCTCCCCCCGCCATTTTTGCATGCTCTCCCCCACTTCCTGTGTCAAATAAATAAATAAACTATTTTTTATTTCTCCTTCTCTGACGAGAGAAGCCTCAGAGGAAACAAATCTTGCTGCTATGTTGATCTTGGAGTCTAGGCTCCAGAATTGTGAGAAATAAATTCCTGTTGTTTAAGCCACCCAGTCTGTGGTGCTTTGTATGGTAGCCCTAGCAAACGAATATAAGTTGTTTCTAATTTTTGTCCAATTAGGAACATCCTTGTATTCAGTTCTCTGGGCACACATCCAATTATTTTATTGGAATACATTTCTAAACATGAATTGTTGGGTCAAAGGGTGAGTATCTTTTTTAGGCTTCTGGCATGTAATGTCAAATTGCCCAGGCCAAGGGTGTGGTTTCCAGATATTCCCAAGGCCACTAGTCTTCTAGGTGCCAGACTTTTTCACAGGATCTTCCTCTCTTTCTGAATTATGTGTTTTTTAAAATTTTCCATGAATACTACATATTGCCTTTGTAATAATAAAATATATTCATTTTTAGGGTGCCTGGGGGGTGTTTCAGTCAGTTGAGCATCTGCCTTCAGCTCAGGTCATGGTCTTGGGATCCTGGGTCTTGGGACTGAGTCCCATAGGGCTCCCCACTGAGCAGGGAGTCTTCTTCGTCTCCCTCTGCCCCTTGCCCCCTGCTTGCACCCTATATATATAGAGAGAGAGAGAGAGAAAGAGAGAGAAAAGAAAGCCTTATAGAATATAAAAGATTTCTGCATTTAACTGAATTAAAATGAAACATGAAATAGTGGTTTGAAGATATAAAACAGAAAGCTAATCAAAAGCATGAGAAGATGAGCCACGGATTGGGAAGAAATATTTGCAAAAGATATATCTGATAAAGAACTGTTACCTAAGGACTTCTGGGGAAGACAGTGGAGTAGGAAGACACCAAGATCACCTCCTCCCACAGATGCAACTATACAACACCCAAATCTGTACAAATAACCCAGAAAATGTCCTGAAGACTGGCAGAACTGACTCTCCAGAGCTAAATGTAGAGGCCACACCGAAAAGAACAGTAAGGGCGGAGACCCAGTCAGGAGCCAAAATGACCCACTGGACTGTCCAGAGGAGGGAGGGACATGATGAGTGTGGAGTGGGGAGAGGAGAAGACCCCTGCACCAGGCACCCCAGGCATGGGGGACCTGCACTGGGAAGACAAATTCCCATAACATTTGGCTTTGAAAATCAAAAGGACCCAAACTTCTGAGTTCTTACAATTAATGGGGCTTAACACCTGAGAGATTGAGAGGGCAATAGGAAACTGAGTCACTGCCCTTAAAGAGATGGCACAACAAACAGCCCCACTGAGATGTAGCATAGACACAACAATTTGAAAAATGCCTGGGGTATATGGGAAGATTCATTTCTTATCTCAGAGCTGGAGGGGTAGGGATCATTGGGAAATTTCTCCAAGAACAAAAGAGCTGGCAAGTGCCATTTCCCTGCCCTGCCCAAGCCTAGATAAACGGATACCTCCTGGAAAAAGCACAGCAGCATACCTGCCACCTACTTTGATAACAGTACGCATTGCCTCTCCCTTGTGCAGATCTGCCCCCTCCAACCTGGCTGGCCTTGAGAGTAGTTTTCCCAAGAGGCTGCATGTCCCACCCCCTGCAGTGGACCAGCATGGATTTCTCTGGCATCTCACACCCCACCCTCACATTCTCTTGTAGATCTTCCCACTCTGATAAGCCCTTGGCCAGAGCTCACCCAAAGCAGTGCCACAAACCTGGGAGTGTTCAAGCAGCCCCAACACGGACAGAACCACTCCAAAGTGATTCCTGTCTTGGGGAGAAAGGAAAATAACCACACATACCAGTCCATCTGTGGCCCCAGCTGTGTGCTGGGGCAGACACAGGGTCTGACTACAAGCCCCACCCACCAACAAAAGCTTCTC
Organism: Mustela lutreola; assembly: GCF_030435805.1. Taxonomy (NCBI): domain Eukaryota; kingdom Metazoa; phylum Chordata; class Mammalia; order Carnivora; family Mustelidae; genus Mustela; species Mustela lutreola. The sequence continues at coordinate 197,080,148 of NC_081292.1, forward strand.
AAAAGGAAGATATAGGGAAAGCACTCTGCATTTCAGTGTTATTGCATCCCTGGGAAATGCCTGGTCTGGTCTTTCAAGCCAAAGGCAGTTCCAGACTGCAACACAGGGACCAAACCCTGCACACAATAGGCGGAGAGAGCCATTGGAGAGAGCCATTGGAGTTCAACCATAACAGTAGGGCACATGCAACACATGTAGCAGACACCCCTAAAGCCCAGGTTCTGTTGAACATGGGCTGTTATACTGCAGGACACTATAGAACTTCTTCAGAAGGCCACTACTTTCAAGAGCGGGAGACATAGCTGATTTTTCTAATACATATAAAGAGTTACAGAGAGACAAATGTAAGAAAAGGACAAAATCATAGCAAGGGAACTAAACAAAACAGATAAGTAATATGCCTGATAGAGAATTTAAAATACAGTCATAAAGATACTCACTGCAAGCCGAAATAGCTCAGTTGGGAGAGTGTTAGACTGAAGATCTAAAGATACTCACTGCAGTAGAGGAAAGAATGGAAGATCTCAGTGTGATCTTCAACAAAGAGAAAACATAAAGATCAGTCAGAGGTGAAGAACTCAGTAACCGAAATTAAATATATACTGGACAGAATACATAGTAGACTAGAGGAAGCAGAAGAAGGGATCGGCGATCTGGAAGACAAAGTTATGGAAAGTGATCAAGGAGAGAAAAAAAAATAAAAAATGAAAATAGACTAAGGGAACTCAACAACACCATCAAGCGTAATAACATTCACATTATAGGGATCCCAGAAGGAGAAGAAAGGGAAAAGGGGACAGAAAATTTATTTACACAAATAACAGCTGAAAACTTCTTGAATCTGTGGAAGGAAACAGAAATCTAGATCCAGGAGACACACGAGCCCCCAACAAAATCAACCCAAGGAGGTCTATACCAAGACACATAGTAATTGAAGTGGCAAATAGTAGTGATAAAGAAAGAGTTTCAAAACCAGCAAGAGGAAATAAAACAGTTACATACAAGGGAAATCCTGTAAGGCTGTCAGCTGATTTTTCAGCAGAAACTTTGCAGGCTGGGGTAATCTAGTAAACTGGCTCAGTCAGCTAAGTGTCCACTTTTGCCTCAGGTCATGATCCCAGAGTCCCAGGATTAAGCCCCACGTCGGGCTCTCTGCTCAATGGGGAGTCTGCTTCTCCCTCTGCTTTTCACCCCACTCGTTCTCTCTCTCTTGTTTTCACTCTCAAATAAATAAATAAAATCTTAAAAAAAAAAAAAAAAGAAACTTTGCAGGCTAGAACAGAGTGGCATGGTATAGTCAAAGTGCTAGAAGAAAAAACCCTGCAACCATGAATATTCTATCCAGCAAGGCTGTCGTTCAGAAGAGAAGGAGGGATAGAGTTTCCCAGAAAATCAAAAGTTAAAGGAATTAATCACCACTAAACCATCCCTGTAAGATATGTTCAAACAGACACTTTGAATAGAAAGGAAAGACCATAAATAAGAGTGAGAAATGTAGGAAGCGCAAAAGCAGTAGAATTAAATATATCTATAAAAATCAGTTAAGGGATTCACAAAATAAAGGGCTGTAAAGTATAACTCCATATACCTAAATCATGGGAGAGTGAGGAGTAAAGAATGGGTTCAAATCTGGGGCTCCCGGGTGGCTTAGTCATTAAGTGTCTGCCCTCAGCTCAGGTCATGATCCCAAGGTCCTGGGATCGAGCTCTGCTGTTCAGCAGGAGACCTGCTTCTCCCTCTTCCAATGCCCCTGCTTTTGTTACCTCTCTAGCTGTCTCTGTCTCTGTTAAAGAAATAAAATTAAGGGCGCCTGGGTGGCTCAGTGGGTTAATCCGCTGCCTTTGGCTCAGGTCATGATCTCAGGGTCCTGGGATCGAGTCCCGCATCGGGCTCTCTGCTCAGCAGGGAGCCTGCTTCCATCTCTCTCTCTCTCTGCCTGCCTCTCTGCCTACTTGTGATCTCTCGCTATCAAATAAATAAATAAAATCTTTAAAAAAAAAAAAAAAAGAAATAAAATTAAAATTTTGTTACCTCTCTGGTTGTCTCTGTCTCTGTTAAAAAAATAAAATTAAAATTAAAGAAATAAAATCTTAAAAAAAAAGAAGAATGGGTTCAAACTTAAGCAATCATCAACTTAATATAGACTGCATATGCATAAGATATTATATAAACATAATGGTAACCACAAATAAAAAACCAGTAATAGACATGCAAAAAATAATGAAAAAGAAATTGAAAAATATCACTGAAGAGAGTCGGCAAACTGTGAGAGAGTGAGAGAAGAAAGAGAGAAAAACTACAAAACAAAACAAAAAAAACCCTACAAAACCAACCAACCAGTAAATAAGTAACAAAATGGCAATAAGTACATTTGTATCGATAATTACTTTGAATGTAAATGGACTAAACCTTCCAGTCAAGAGATATACAATGAGTGAATGAATAAAAAAGCAAGATATGCTACTTACAAGAGACTCATTTCAGACTGAAAGACACATACAGATTTAAAGTAAGAGAATGAAGAAACATTTATCAAGCAAATGGATGTCAAAAGAAAGCTAGGGTAGTAATACTTATTCAGACAAAATAGACTTTAAAACAAGACTGTAATAAGAGACAAAGAGGGACACTAAATAATCACAAAGGGAATGATCCAACAAGAAGATATAACAATTGTAAATATTCGTGTACCCAGAACAAGAGCACCCAGATACATAAAGGAACTTACAACAAGCATAAAAGGAAGTAATCTATAGTAATACAATAATAATAATAAGGGAACATTAATACTCCACTTACAGCAATGGATAGATCATCCAAACAGAAAATCAACAAGGAAACAGTGGCTTTGAACAATACACTGGCCTAGATGGATCTATCAGATTCTCTATCCAGAATATTCCAACTAAAACAGGAGACTACACACCCTTTTCTTTTCCTTTTTAAAATAATATTTTATTTATTTATTTGACAGAGAGAAAGAGAGAGAACACAATGAGGCAGAGAGGTAGGCAAAGAAAGAGGGGGAAGCAGGCTCCCTGCTAAAGGAGGGAGCCTGATGCAGGGCTCGATCCCAGGACCATGAGATCATGACCTGAGCCAAAGGCAGAGGCTTAACCCACTGAGCCACCCAGGTGCCCCATATACACCCTTTTCAAGTGGACATGGAACATTCCCCGTAATAGGTCACTGGTTAGGCCACAAAACAAGTCTTAACAAACTCAAAAACATTAAGGTCATACCATGCATCTTTGCTGATCACAACACTATGAAACTAGGAAAAAAAAACCACAAGTAAAAATCTGGAAAGAACACAAATACATGAAGGTTAAATTACCTGCTACTAAACCATGAATGACTGAAACAAGAAATCCAAGAGGAAAGAAAAAAAAATACATGGAAATAAATGAAAATGAAAACACTATGGTCCAAAATCTTTGGGAGTAGTAAAACTTGTTCTAAAAGTGAAGGTTATAGCAATTCAGGCCTACCTCAAGAAGCTAGGAAAATCTTAAATAAATAATTTAAGTTTATACCTAAAAGAGCTAGAAAAAGAACAAACAGAAACCAAAACAAGTGGAAGGTAGGAAACAATAAAGACTAGCAAAAATAAATGACACAGAAACTAAAAACAAACAAAAAACCAATAGAACAGATCAATCACCCTAGGAACTGGTTATTTTAAAAGATCAACAAAATTGATAAACCTTTAGCCAGATTCATAATAAAAAGGAAGAGGACTCAAATAAATAAAATCAGAAATGAAAGAGAAAAAATAACAACCAATACCAGAGAAATACAAAGAATTATAAGAGAACATTATGACAAATTATATGCCACAAATTGGACAACCTAGAAGAAACAGATAAATTCCTATCAACAAATAACCTCCTAAAAAAAAAAAAAACCCACAAATAACCTCCTAAAACTGAATTGGGAAGAAATAGAAAATTTGAACAGACTGATCACCAGCAATAAAATTGAATCAGTAATTTAAAAACTCCCAACAAACAAAAGTTCAGGACCAGTGGACTTCACAGGTGTATTCTACCAAACATTTAAAGAAAAGTTAATTCCTATTCCTTTGAAACTATTCCAAACAATGGAAGAGGAAAGAAAACTTCCAAATTTATTCTATAATGCCAGCATTACCCTGATCCCAAAATCAGATAAAGACACCATAAAAAAAGAGAACTACAGGCCAATATCTCTGATAAACATAGAGGCAAAAATCCTCAACAAAATATTAGCAAACCTAACCCAACAATCCATTTAAAAAACCATTCACCATGATCAAGTGGGATTTATTCCTGGGATGCAAAGGTGGTTCAATATTTGCAAATCAATCAATGAAATACATCATATCAACAAGAGAAAGGATAAAAATCATGATCATTCCAATAAATGCAGAAAAAGCATTTGACAAAGTACAACATCTATTGATGATAAAAAACCCTTAACAAAGTAGGTCTACAGAGAACATACCTCAACATAATAAAGGTGACAGATGAAAATCTCACAGGTAACATCATACTCAATGATGAAAACTAAGAGTTCTTCCCCCAAGGTCAGGAATAAGAAAGGGTTGTCCACTCTCACCACTTTTACTCAACATAGTACTAGAAGCCCTAGCCACAGCAATCAAACAAAAAGAAATAAAAAGCCCTCTAATAAGTAAGGGAGAGCTCAAACTTCCATTATTTGTAGATGACATGGTACTATATATAGAAAACCCTGAAGATTCTTCCAAAAAACTTCTAGAACTGATAAATGAATTCAGTAAAGTTGCAGGATATAACACTGATATAGAGAAATCTGTTGCGTTTCTATGGACTAATAATGAAATAGCAGAAAGAGAAATTAAGAAAATAATCCCATTTACAGTTACATCAAAAATAATAAAACACCCAGGAATAAGCCTAACCAAAGAAGTGACAGACCTGTATTCTGAAAACTAAAAGATACTGATAAAAGAAATTGAAAATGACACAAACAAATGGAAAGATATTCCATGCTTATGGACTGGGAGAACAAGTATTGTTAAATGTCCATACTACCCAAAGCAACCTATTTAGTGGCATCCTTGTCAAAATACCAACAGCATTTTTCACAGAACTAGAACAAACAATCTTAAAATTTGTATGGAGCCACAAAGACTAAATAGTCAAAACAATCTTGAAAAAGAAAAGCAAACCTGGAGGTGTCAGAATTCTGGACTTCAAGTTGTATTACAAAACTATAGTAATAAAGAAAAGTATGGTACTGTCACAAAAATAGACACATGGATCAATGGGACAGAATAAAAAACCCAGAAACAAATCTATAGGTATAGGATCAATTAATCTTTGACAAAGGAGGCAAGAATATACAAGGGGAAAAAGACAACTTCTTCAACAAATGATGTTTGGAAAACTCGACGGCTACTTGCAAAAACAAACAAACAAACAAACAAACAAACAAAACAAAAGAAGAAACTGGAACACTTTCTTACACCACAGGCAAAAATAAACTCAAAATGGTAGGAGCTAGAGGGTATAATGCTAAGCAAAATAAGTCAAGCAGAGAAAGACAAATACTGTACGATCTCACTCAAAGCAAATGAACAAATGGGGAAAAAAAAGAGAGAGGGAGACAAACCAAGAAACAGACTTTAAACTATAGAGAACAAACTGATGGTCACCAGAGGGGAGGCAGGTGGGGGATGGGCAAATCAGGTGAAAAGGATTCAAGAGTTCACTTATCATGATAAGCACTAAGTAATGTATAGAATTACGAATGACTATATTGTACACCTGGATGTTGACTGTAGTGAAATTAAGATTTTTTTAATGAAAAAATATATACACAAAAACTCTTTTAAAAGCTTTAAAAAATGAAATACACAGAGAGGCACCTGGGTGGCTCATGATCTCGGGGTCTTGGGATGGAACAAGCCCGACATTGGGCGCCCTGCTCAGTGGAGAGTCTTCTTCTCCCTCTTCCTCTGTCCCTTCCGCCCCAGCTTGTGCTTCCTCTCTCTCTCTCAAATAAATTAATAAAATCTGGAGAAAAAAGGAAAAGAAAAAGAAAAAAGATTAAGTAGGAAATAAAATAAATAAATAAAAATCTTTTTAAAAAATGGGCAAAAGGCCTGAACAGTTACCTCACCAGGAAAGATATATGGATGGCAAATACACATATGAAAAGATGTTCAACATACATGTCATTAGAGAATTGCAAATTAAAGCAACAATGAGATACCACTAGACACCCAACAGAATGGTGAAAATCCAAACACTGACAATATGAAATGCTAGCGAGTATGTGGAGCAACATTCATTGTTGATGGGATTGCAAAATGTTATAGCCACTTTGGAAGGCTGTTTGGCGGTTTCTGACAAACTAAACATACTCTTACCATATGACCGGTGATTGCGCTCCTTGGTATCTACCCAGATGAACTGAAAACTTCTCTTTACCTAAAAACCTGCACCTGATGTTTACAGATTTGTTCAGAATTGCCAGGGTTTGGAAACACCAAGAAGTCAACCAAGGATAAATAAACTGTGATACTTCAATACAATGGGATATTACTCCATGTTAAAAAAGAAATGAGCTATTAAGCCATGAAAAGACATAGAGAATACTTAAGTGCATATTACTAAGAGAAGAAACCAGTCTGAAAAAGCTAAATGTTATATAATTCTCGTGATACGACATCCTGGAAAAAGCAAAACCCTGGAGAAGGTGAAAACTCAGTGATTACCAAGGGTTAGGAGGAGTGAGAGATAAATAAGCAGAACCCAAAGGGTTTTTAGGGCAGTGAAACTACTCTGACACTATAATGGTAGATACATGTCATTATACATTGGTCAAAACTCATAAAATGTACAAGAAGTGTGAACCTTGATGTAAAGTGTTAATTTGGGGTGATAATGATGTGTGAATGTAGATTAGTTGATTTTAACAAATGTACCAGTCAGATGTGAAATGTTGACATAGAGAGGCTAGGGGTGGGGAGACAGGGAGGAGCGGCAGGAGGTATATGGGAATTCTCTGTATTTCCTACTCAATTATTCTGTGAACCTAAAACTGTTGTAAAAATAAAGTCTATTAAAAACAAAACTACTGGGCGCCTGGGTGGCTCAGTGGGTTAAGCCTTTGGCTCGGGTCATGATCTTGGGGTCCTGGGATCGAGTCCCGCATCAGGCTCTCTGCTCAGCAGGGAGCCCACTTCCTTCTCTCTCTGCCTGCCTCTCTGCCTACTTGTGATCTCTCTCTGGCAAATAAATAAATAAAATCTTTTAAAAAAACAAAACTAAACTAAAAATTGACAGAGAGATGCATGTTGGATCAAGTTACCATTAGGAAACATGCCCCTTACCAAACTTCTCTTTCAAGTAAAAATCAGCATTTTCCTCCCTACACAAGCCAACGCCTGGGCATCATTCTTGACAACTTGCCTTACCTCATTCCCTGCTTTCATTCACTCCTACCAAAAACATCTTGCTAATTTTTCCTTCACCGTTGCCATCTCTCAAGGCCAAGCCACGAGTATCTTTCTCCAGGATAGACATACTCTAGCAGGTTTTCAAGAATCTCTTCTTGCCAGAATTCAATCTGTTCTCCACATAGTAGCCAATGTCATCTTTTGGAAACATAAGCTTATGTTCCACTGCTCAAAACTAGGATTTTTTTGTCTGTGTGCTTTGAATAAAAGCCTAATTCTTCAAAGCCAACTTCAGTTCTGCCAGCTTCAATTCGCACCCCCCTTGCTCATCCAGCACCCAGAACGAGAGCCTTCTTTCACCACCTTGCCTAATAGATTTCTTATAATTCTCTGTCTCTGTGTCTGGTTAATTTCCTGCATAGCCCTTTGAATTTTGTAAATTCTTATTTGTTTACTTATTCTCTGTTGATCTCCCATGAACTTGGAAGCACCATGAAAACAGGAGTTCGTTTGTTCTGCCCAACATGGCGTGCCAACACTTGACAGCACGCGGGGCTCTGGTCAGCAGCTGGGTAAGGAGGGGTAGTACTTTCCTAGCTCAGGCAATAAGGAGCTGTGTTTAAATACAGTAAGAAAAACAAACTAGGAGTTGATTTGCTTTCTCTTATCACCATTAGTCTTTGATTCTAATAATGTCAATGATGGAACACTCCCTCCCAAATTCTTTTGTTGGTATAAATTCTGTACCGATTGATGCTATTACCGAGTCTCACTAATGAAAGCTTCAAATTAGCACATTTATATTACTTATGCTTCAATAAGCATTTTATTTTACATAAAAGTTGATTCTGAGAATTCCCAGTTAAATAGCAGTTTCTCAAGACAGGCAGATTAATCTACACAAAGGCATTTTAAGAGTAAATTTACATAAAATCTTTAAAAAAAAAGAGTAGATTCACAACAGCTCAGAATTGTTCAGCTTATTTGGGGACTAGTTTTTATCTCAGATTCCTATAGTAGGTAATATTCTTGAATTTAAACAGTAGATTAAAAAAACGATACCATGTGATTATAGAGATTAAGATATACAATGATTTCTATTCTCTCATTCTATATAATCATTTAAAGTTTCATTTATGTTTAAGTTTAAAATTGTGAAATAGAGTGAACACTACATGAAGTGACATTTTCATCTGGTTAGTGCAAATTTCTTTCATACATGAACCATTTTACTGAATTTGAAAATCTTTAAAATTGAAATTTATTCTTATTATTCTTATTATTTAATAAGCTAATATCATTTTTTATGAATAAACCAATATATAGGTTAAAATATGTTAGAAATGACAATGATGGTAGATGATCAAAAAATATTTGTTGAATGTATGAATTAGTCAATTTTAAAAGTAACTAACATGTAAGGATTTAATCTTTTCCCAAAATAACCAGCCTACATATTAAAGAGACAATTTTATTTCCACCTGGTAAAACCTACTTACTTACAGAAGATGCAAGACTAGACAAAATTTTTTTCAAGTGGCAAAGCATAACTATCCAGAATAGGACTATGAAATCAAGCTTTAACCTAGACCATATCAGAAAGAAATCATTTTAAAATGACCCACGAATTCTGTGAAGTAAGCCACCCCCTTTGGAAATGCAGATTCCTGAGTTTACCAGACAAAGGTGTAGAACTGGTGAGTACAGAAAGAAGCACGGAGCTTGGTAGTTTCCGGGGAAAAAGGTGGGAAGAGAGTGTTTTTTCAACAAAAAAGAATGGGCAGCGCTATTCAAACCATTTACTTCTTTCACCGGTGTGGCCTGATATGTTTCTAGGACAGTAAGGGCTCTATGTTTTGCCACTTCTAACTTCTGGGTAACAATGTAAGTGAAATGGATTTTCCACTACTCTAGGGATCAAAAGGGTTTTATGAATTCCAATTTTCTCAGCTTTAATTTGTTGTCTGTCTCTGTCTCTGTCTCTCTCTCTCTCTCTCTCTCTCACACACACACACACACACACACACACACACTCACACACACAGAAATATTTTTCCCTAATCCCAGGTACAAAGGGGATTTGGGTGTTGCCTCATACCTTTGAGAAGTCAGTTGCCAAGGGTGGAGCTTAACTGAAAAATTCAAGGAACTGTTTGAATTTTAAGGGAAGTTCTTGCTTTCTCTGTTTCAGTTAAAATGTAATCTTACAAAATAAAGAGTCAGAGTCCAAATCAATTTAATTATTTGGAAGAGAGAGGAAGAGGAAGAGAGATTATTAATACATATGTTTACTTTTACTTCTTTTAAACTGAGAAGTTAATTTGATTTCTGTTTTACCTACTATCTGGGGACGAGTTTAATTACTTAGGCTGGAGGATAGCCGTAGAAATGAAACGCTTTAAATTTTGTCTTTGGGTGGAGACTTCCAAAGAAAGGTGTGGGAAAGAGCAGTGTAGAATAACATGACACAGAGACATAGTGTTACTTTCTATAAAATCGGCAGCTTTAAATTGCTTCAATTTGCAAATACTTTCTCTTCTTACTCTCCCAAATAATACAAACACATGCTAATTTGCATAATAAGTGTTTCTGAAAAGACTATTTCTACTGGAGGAGAGGTTTTTTTTTAATTAATTTATTTTTTTATAAAAGTTCTTTTTCTTTTTTAAGATGCTTTTGGATAGTAGATTTGCTTAGCGGGGTCTCTGTATGCTGTACAATAAACATAAACCTTGGAAAATGAAATTGTAAATCATTATATACTAAATTAAAAGTATTAAAGTTTTGATTTGGGCTCCTATAATTTAGGTGACAACAAAACAGAGAAAGGTTAGCCACAAATAAGGAGAGATTTTCAAAATAAGACATATGAGAAAGAGACTAACAAGATGGAGATTTTATTGCACAGAGCAGAAAAATTGTAGGGGAGATTTTATATTATCTTTGAAATCTATCTATTTAAAAGCATATCACCAAGTGCTTCATTTGACACAAGCAACTAAAAGAATAAATAACCCAGGGTTACAACCAGAAAAATTGTAGAGGGGCACCTGGGTGGCATAGTCAGTTAAGTGGCCCACTCTTGGTTTCAGCTCTGGTCATGATTTCAGGGTCCTGAGATCAAGCCCTAGGAGGGTCTCCACCCTCCGTGCGGAGTCTTATTGGGATTCTTTCTCCCTCTCCCTCTGCTCTTCCCACTCACGATCTCTCTCGCAAATAAATAAATAAATCTTAAAAAAAAATAAAGAAAGAAAAATTTCAGGTGAGAAACAGTATGCATAAGTCTTGACTGTGAAGGGCAAGGACACTGAGGTGAGTTTCTGAGAAGGCCAGTAGCACACAGCTCCACACATAGCAAGGGACGGATTGACAGCAAATAAGTTTTTGAGTGCCTCTTCTCTCTGGTCTGACCATTCTAAAAGGAGGAATTGAAATTCTTTCTGTCACCTTTTCTTTTCTCAAGAGTGGCCTCCCTTTTCTATTTTTGCTGATTGTCTTTCCTACCAAGTTAAAAAAGAAAGCATTAATAAAGAGACAACTTCAGGGTTCCTGGATGGCTCAGTCAGTTAAGCATCCGACTCTTGATTTTGGCTCAAGTCCTGGTCTCAGGGTTGTGGGATTGAGCCCTGCATCAGATCCATGCTCTACCGGGGAGTCTTCTTGAGGATTCTCTCTCCCTCTCTATCTCCCCCTGCTCTTCCCTTCCTTCTCAAATAAATAAATAAATCTTTAAAAAAACAAAACAAAACAAACAAAAAACAGAACGAAGCCTCCCAAAAAGGGAAAAAAGAAAGAGAAACCTCTGTAAAAACAACCAGGCAGGGTTCAGTATGGGGTGATTGCTGATTATTCCATTTTGCATGGTGATGCTTACATAAAGAAGTTTGCTTTTGGTTTAAAGAAAGCCATATTGGGACAGAATAACACAGCTATAAAAAAATTTTTTTTAAAGACTTATTTATTTACTTAGAGAGAGAGTGTGCAAGTGGTTGGGAGAGGGGCAGAGGAAGAGGGAGTGAGAAAGAGAAGCCAGCTCCACACCCAGTGCAGAGCCTGACGCAGAGCCCAAATCAAGAGCCAGACTCTTAATCAACTGAGCCACCCATGCACCCCTCCCTCCCTTTTCAAACAGAGCTTAAAAAAAAAAATGAAGTAGTCATTCACCCCATGAATGGGTGTTCATGTGCAGGGTTTCAAAGAGAGATGGAGGAATAATAAAGAAATAAGAGTCAACTTCTTATGGAAGAAGAAAAGTGCTCACCAGTGAAGAGAGCAAAACAAACTGCCTTACTTCAGTTTTAGCGCCTCTCCTCTTGAGTTATTCCAATATGCCAAGCATTTCCTCAAGGCCATTATATCCAGGTAATGCCTGTGATGGGACTTCCTGGAACAGGGGGCACAGACCAAAAGTTTACACACATTAGAAAGGTAACATAAATGAGTAGGACTTGATGGGTAGAAGAAATTAAGAATTGCTGGGTTTTAGAAGAGTCCAGGTCCTGCCAAAAAGGGATTCAAATAAAATCGAATTTTAAATATACAGGTCGAGCAAAATACAACGGACTTGGCTGAGTTCAGCTGTAGGCTCATCATGAGTTTATTCCTTTCCTGGAGAATAGATATTAAATTCATTTCCTCTTATATGTTAAGTATGTAAATAATACAGAAAATCAAAACTAATTAAGAGGAAGATCTACACAGGGCACAATTAATTGAGATTCTACTCACCTTAAGACAGGATATTTCCAGAACTTCAGACAATCTATGAATTAAAGGAATCCTAATTCTGATTTTTCTAATTTTAACAGGCTGGGGAATATAAAATATTTGTGTATGAACCTCTTTGTAAGGATGAAGCTTTTTTCTTTATAGGTTAAAAGTCATGGGGCACCTGGGTGGCTCAGTCAGTGAAGCATCTGACTCTTGATTTTGGCTCAGGTCATGATCTCGGGTTCGTGAAATGGATCCCTGCATTAGGCTCTGCTCTGGGCATGGAGCCTGCTTAAGATTCTCTCTCCCTCTCCTTCTGCCATTTTCCCTTTCTATAAACAGTAACAACAACAAAAAGTCAATTACTACCCTTTCTGGTTTTTGCCTATACATCATTCTTCATGTTTCTAAGAATTTTCAAGTTGAAAGAGGTTCTGCTTGAAACACATGGAAGACTTGAATCAATGTGTTTTAGTAGAAACAGGCTTCAAATCCAGAAGGATTAGTGTTTGGAAGATGGGGTTAAATGATTTATCTTTTGAAAACATATGAATAAATAGCTGCTCAGATTTAGGTAATAAAGTAATATTAAAAATTATCCAACATTCCTGAAATAGGCAACCTGAGTCACATTCAAGTCAGAAATGATCTGTGATAGCTCAACATTCCCCTCTTCATTTTGGATATTTTGTAGATCGATGTAGTGATATCTCTTTCTTCCTTATTATACTTTCGTCTTCAGTAAAGGAGATATCAGTAGCTGCATTTACCACCTAATATTCCAAATATGACCTTATCTTTGGGGAACTTCCTGTCATTTTATACATCTGAAGTTTTCTTTTTTTTTTTTCCTTTCTTTCTTTTTTTTTTTTTTTTTTTTAAATATAAGCTCTATGTTCAATGTGGGGCTTGAACCCATTATTCCAATGTCAAGAGTGACATGTCCTGTGGACTGAGCCAGCCAGGTACCCCTACGCATACGAAGGCTTCATAATGAAAACCTAAAATCACCAAAACTTTAGAGCAATTAATACTTTTTTTTTCTTTTTTATGATAATATATCATAAAATGAGGAATCCTAAAGGCTGTTTAACAATTCTGAATATTGTTAAAATGCAATTTTAATGATAGAAAATAATCAGAGAAGAGAAAATAAGGGGAGAAAATAAGCAGAAAATTTTTTGCAAAAAATTGAATATCAAGAAAGCCAAAGTCAATGATGGTTTTTAAAAAACTCTAAAGCCTGGGGCGCCTGGGTGGCTCAGTGGGTTGAAGCCTCTGCCTTCGGCTCAGGTCATGGTCCTGGGGTCGTGGGATCGAGCCCCGGATCGGGCTCTCTGCTTGGTAGGGAGCCTGCTTTCCCCCTCTCTCTCTGATTGCCTCTCTGCCTACTTGTGATCTCTGTCTGTCAAATAAATTAAACAAAACAAAACAAAAAACACTCTAAAGCCTAACTTTGCTTATAAAATGCCTTCATAGAGCTCTGCTAAACTTTGATAGAATCCTGGCAAATGCTAGTGTTGCATGAAAATGTTCAAACCACTATGTATTAGACACCTCTGTTAGGTCTCAGAAACTGTAAATGATGTTTCATTGCAGGACTAAAGTGAGGTCTTAACAAGGTCTTGTTTATTAAGTCTTGGCTTTGGTGTTTATGTTCTTCTGGGGAGAAGGGGTAACCTGTAAACTTTCTGCCTGGTAACCTCAATCTCCTCTGTTACTGTAAAGTATTGGACTCTTCTAAAGTTAAATAGCTTTATGGAGCCTGTTCTGTTTATTATTCAGATTCAATAAGAAAACATTGTGAACCAAATTTAACAAGACACATCCGGACATGGAAAAGAACGGCAAGAGTTCCAGTTCTTAGAACATGAAATAAGGGAGCCGCCTGGTGGCCAAAGTGGTACACCGTCCTGTTGCTGCTACCTGAAGAAGAGGGATTTTGTTTTATTAACACAACTGAAGAAGTAAAGAGTAAAAACACTGCAGTATAAACCAAAAAAGATAAAAACGTTTAACTAATGGAGCTTTTTCTAAACCCACTAACTCTCACTTTTTCTAAAACCATACCTGCTGAAAGAAGTTTATGGATGATACCATTGCTCATTTATTTAAAATTCTCTCTCTCTCTCTCTCTCTCTCTCTCACATCTACACTTTTTCTCAGTGCTTATCACTTTGGTCAGTTTTAACCCTAAAGAGAGGCCACAAATCTCACAGAACAACTTCACTGACTGACTTATAGTTAGATGACTTTCAAGCATACAGAGAACTCAGATTAAGAAACTTGATTAGTAGAAGTTAAATGAAAATCTGCTTAAAAATTTAAAAACCAGGGCTCTTAGGGGGCTCCATAGGTTAAGTGTCTGCCTTCTGCTCAGGTCATGGTTTCAAAGTCCTGGGATTGAGCCCCGCATCCGACTCCCTGCTCGGTGGGGCATCTGCTTTTTACTTCCCCTCTTTCCCTCACCCCCACCCCCAATCAAGTTCTCTCTCTCTCACTCTGCTCTTGCTCTCAAATAAATAAATAAAATCTTTAAAAAACAATTAAAAAACCCCACTATTTTGGTATCAGCTTACCCATCAATTAAAATCAGTACTTCAGGGGCACGTGGGTGGCTCAGTGGGTTAAAGCCTCTGCCTTCGGCTTGGGTCATGATCTCTGGGTCCTGGGATGGAGTCCCGCATTGGTCTCTCTGCTCAGTGGGGACCCTGCTTCTTCCTCTCTCTCTGCCTGCCTCTCTGCCTACTTGTGATCTCTGTCTGTCAAATAAATAAACAAAATCTTTTAAAAAAAATCAGTACTTCAGGCCAAAAAAAAAAAAAAGACAAGACTCCCTCCATGATGCAAAAGGCTGACAACCTGGTAAGGATATAAAGTAAACAAGTAACTAGAAACTATTTAGTAGAGTGGTAGAAGATAAGGCTAGAAAAGTAAATTGCTACAACTTGGAATTTCAGGTTGAGGAGTTTGAACCATTGGGTAACTCGGTAAGAGTATTAACAAGATGACTGGCACAGAGTGTAAAATTGTGCGGTACCTGGGTGTGGCTCAGTGGGTTAAGCCTCTGACTTTGGCTCCGGTCATGATCTCAGGGTCCTGGGATCGAGCCCCACATCCAGCTTTCCACTCAGCATGGAGCCTGCTTCCCCCTCTCTCTGCCTGCCTCTCTGCCTTCTTGCGATCTCTCTGTATCAAATAAATAAAATCTTTTAAAAAAAAGTGTAAAATTGCTTAAAATAGGGAGAAACAAACAAACAAAAAGACTAAACGCCTATTGCAACAGGTCACAGTGGGGTTTTGAAACTCAGTTAAAAGGGGCAATGGGAGTTAAGGAGATACAGCTAAGAGTTTTTACTATAAAATTTTACTGAAGATGTTTACTTTTCTACATATGAGAGTATGTGCCTCCTAGAGGACTTCACCAGTGTCATGGATAAACAAATTTAATAAACTTATTTACTTACTTTAAAAACTGAATAAAATTTTCACTTTAAAAGACCCAAGTAGGGTTACCTGGGTGGCTCAGTCACCATGACCTTTGGCCAGGTCATGGTCCTGGATGGAACAAATCCTGTGTCAGTCTCCCTGCCTCTCCCTCTGCCCCACCCCCCTCTAGCTCCCCTCAAGCTCTATCTACCCCCTCTCTCAAATAAATAAATAAAATCTTAAAAAAAAAAAAAAAAAAAAGACCCGAGTAGTTCTGAAGTTCTACATGACATCTAAGGAGAATAATTTGTTTTCTTGAATATATTGTTCTTGGGAATTTATGCATATTTTCTATGCTGTCTTACATAAATTCTTGATTGTTTCAATCTATGGAAAGGTTAAGCAAAAGAAAACTTCCTCTTTTATCTGTTTCATTTATCCAATTAAAAACAAACCGAACATGCATTTAGGATACTTGTGTCCCTGAATAGTTAATAGCTTCTGGGTTTTTCTACCTTCCTTTTTAATTGTGGAGAGAGGAAAGGAAGAGCTCGAGGGTTGAGAAGTTAAGTAGGTTGAGGACAGGATGGGAGAAAGGAGCTCCGGCAGGAGGACTCGAGCACTTCTTGTGGAAGATCACCCATCCACCCTTGACACAACTTCCTCATTATCTTTCCACCATCTGCCATCTTAGGCTATCTTTTTATTGCTATTGCTCCTTTTTTTTTTTTTTTTTTCTATTCTCTCCTTTTAAGGCTGCTTTTGAAACTCATTTTTATAGCAAGCACCACCCCCCATGGCCTAGTATATTACTATGTGCAACAAGTTGGTATTAGACTCAACTCAAAGAGATAAAAGATAAAGAATGAAAGATGGGCACTCACTCAAAAAGATAAAAAAAAAAAAGATAAAATTGAACTTCTGTGTGGCTTACCTAGAGAAGACTCTGTTCTTGAATCATTTCTACAGGTAATAGGTGAAAGGTGTCTGCACACGTTTTTGGAAGCAAAAACTGGAACACATGACGTCAAAATTGTTCTATTTTAAAAATCTATAAAGGCAATGAGCTGCATATTCTGAGATTTTAAATTTCTCTCATTCTTTTGCCATATTAGGACCTTGAAGTTACAATCTTTGCCTTTACAGTGCTCATCTCAGTAGTTAGTTGGGTCCCATTGGTTCTCTTTAATCCTGACCCAACCTGCTGCTGCTGCCTCTCCATCACTGACTCAACCTTGTTTTCAATTAGCAACAATCTCGCCTCGGATAAACCTCATTGGCTATGATACTACCACTGTGCAAAGCTCAACTTTGTTTTAAGGCCCTCATTATCTCTTGCCAGTCCCACACTAGTTCCTATGCTTCTATATTCAGTTTCTTTCCTCTCAGCTGATTCTTTATATTACCAGCTGAGTTTCTTAAGTAGAAACTCCTCTGCTTAAATTCTTCCACTGACTTCCAGGGTAAGTCCAAACTGTTAGCATAGCATGCAAGCTCTTTTGTGATATAGTCCCAGCTGGGTCATCTGGGTTCTTCTGTGCCATTTCACTTCGTAACTTTCACTTAGTATCCCAAACTCTATTCCAATCTAATATCCTCCTGGCCCCTTGAAAAAGCTCCACCCTCTTAGCCCCTCTGTAGGGCTTCATGGGTGCTATAACATCTGCTGAGAGGGCCATGGCTCATCTCTTAATTAATTCTTACTCGTATTTTAAGACAGTGAGGAAAAGTTCTTTCAAAAGGAGAAATTGTCTGATTCAGTAAGAGTGCATTAGATACCTTTGCCATGTACTTCCATAATACACTGGACTTTCACTCTATCATAATACTTACAACCTGTACTATAATATTCTCCAAATCAACTATGAGCAACTTGAGGGTGGCGCTGTGTCTTTTATCTACGACGGTACTTGTTACACACAGGGTGTTCAGAAATTTTTTTGATGCGCCTTTGAAAAAGGAACTTACTGATCACAACGAAAACTGCATTTTATTTGCAGTTTCTCTCATGCCCTCACTCTAATCACTTTCCTTTCTAATCTATCCTGCATACCTTTCAGTCCAAACTTCTTTAAAAATTTCTGTCAAGGTCCTTCCTAGCTAAGATTTGGTCTCCTTGTTGGCTATGACAGCAAGTCTAGACACCCGGGTCTGGTTTTCAAAAGATATTTGGATCTACTTCTTATTTCCAGTCCCTATTCTTCCTTATCTGTCTCTGGTCACTTCAAATTTCCTGCCTTCATTTTTCCTACTGAAACCCCACCTATCCTTTCAAGACTCTCTTCAATAATCGTTTCCTCACTAAAGTCTTCTTTGGCTCTTTAAACACATATTGAACATGTAGTTTACCACTAATTTGGGCACTTAACATGTCATCTTGTTTGGATGTAACTATTTCTTCTTAGGCCTTTATTCCTCCACAAGGTGGTTTAAGTTCCTGGGGGCAGGAATAATACCAAACTTTTTGGATCTCTCAGTATAGTAATAGTGATTCAATTTCAAAAAAATGAGTAATAACACATTATAATAATAAAATGAAAGCTGCCCAAATATATAATTTAATTTGAAAAAGACTAGAAAATAAGGGGAAAATTCATTATTAGAAAGATTAATCACTAGCTAAAGTTAGTCATTTGCAGAGGCTGTAAACTAGGAAGGTGGATCAGATAGATGTAGGTGTAAATGAAAATAATTTTACTTGTGAGAAGTTCTTATTAAAAGATTCAGTAGGGGGGCACCTGGGTGGCTCAGTGGGTCAAGCCGCTGCCTTCGGCTCAGGTCATGATCTCAGGGTCCTGGGATCGAGTCCAGCATTGGGCTCTCTGCTCAGCAGGGGCCTGCTTCCTTCCCTTCCCCTCTCTCTGCCTGCCTCTCTGCCTGCTGTGATCTCTCTCTGTCAAATAAATAAATAAAATCTTAAAAAAAAAAAAAAAAAAGATTCAGTAGGTTATCATGTATTTTTCCCAGACCATCATATTTTCTCTAAGGACATTTAGTTATCATCCTGAATATTACATAGTGGGTCCTGTAGAGAATTGCAACAGTAGCCCATAACCTTATATTGTCAATGTAGGGCATGCAAATCAAAAGGGAAATGGTGTCCCAAATCTATTATCCCTAAAATATTAAGTGCCTACAAGAGTAGGCCATGCTTCTCCTAAAACAAATATTCCCTTGGCATCTACTTAAGGCAGGTCTGACACTTTTTTTCTATTGTTTATAAAATTTTTATTTTTATTTTTTAAATAATCTCTACGTGGGGCTCAAACTCACCACAAGACCAAAGGTCACATGCTCTACCAACCGAGTCAGCCAGGCACCCGAGTCTAGCATTCTTTTAAAACATGGCTATCCTGTGGATTATACAGGATCTTACTCCAGGACACTTAGCTAATACAGTGAATTCATCTGGAGTCAAAAACAATATGGGGTCCCTGGGTGGCTCAGTCAGTTAAGTGTCTGCATTCGGCTTCGGTCATGCTTAGCGGTGAACCTGCTTTCCCCCTCGCCTGCTGGTCCCCCTGCTTGTGCTCTTGCTCTCTGACAAACAAAATCTTTAAAAATATATATGATGCCTTCACAAACTCATATTGCATTTTAACTTTTAAATGCAATATTTAGGACTTTATTTTTTTAAGATTTTATTTATTTGACAGAGAGAGAGAGAGAGATCACAAGTAGGCAGAGAGGCAGGCAGAGAAAGGGGGAAGCAGGCTCACTGCTGAGCAGAGAGCCCGATGCGGGGCTCGATCCCAGGACCCTGAGATCATGACCTGAGCCGAAGGCAGAGGCTTAACCCACTGAGCCACCCAGGCGCCCCTATTTAGGACTTTTTATTGTAATTTTTAAATGCAAACAACTTTTAAATGCAGTATTTAGGACTTAAATGCAATAAAAAGGACTTTTAAAAACATGAAGATCTAACTTAAAAGATTATTTGATGATGTTTAGTACAAACACATCAATGTTAGGCCAGTAGAGACAGTTGTTTTGGTACCTGTTAGCATTTCAGTAACAGCAAATTGCTTCATGTATGTTCCTGGCTATTCTTTTTACTGCTGGGCCATTCTTGCTTTTATTTTTGAATTTTCTTGCCATAACCAGAGATTTAAAACTATTAGTTCAAAGCAAAATGGGAAATACATTGAATCCCATTTTACCAGTTCTGTGGCTTTGGACAAGACATTTAACTTCCCCGAACCAGTTTTCTAATTTTTAAAATGGGGACAATGTGTATTTTATTTATTCTACATATGTAGAATTAACTACCACAGTGCCTAGTATACAGAAAGTGTGCAACTATTCTTTTTTTTTTTTCTTAAAGATTTTTTATTTATTTGACAGACAGAGATCACAAATAGGCAGAGAGGCAGGCAGAGAGAGAGAGAGAGAGAGAGAGGAGGAAGCAGGCTCCCTGCAGAGCAGAGAGCCTGACACGGGGGCTCGATCCCAGGACCCTGGGGTCATGACCTGAGCCGAAGGCAGAGGCTTTAACCCACTGAGCCACCCAGGCGCCCCTGCAACTATTATTCTAATGTTAGTTGATTTAAAAAAAACTGTATCATATTGAGTAATGAGCATATTAAAACATTTACTATTCTGGTGCAAAACACCTAAAATATCACACTAACAGTCATAATTTCTGGGGACCTAATAAAATCAAAAGATACAATTACTGTTGTCATTAATAAGATCTTTAATAAATGGAATAATGCACCATTTTACAGCAAGCCTTTTTTAAACCTAAAGAACTGTCTTAAAATTTCCTTCTCCAATGTCTCTGTAGCAATACAATCTTTTTATTTAGGTTTATATATATCAAAGCATTTACTTACAATTATTCATAAAAAACTCTTTAGTGGCTTAATGTCAGCTTTCATAGTGGCATCCATAGATAATACAAAAGAAAAGTGATTTGCTTTATTTCATACTCACACTGATCCATCAAACACAACTTACACAGCATAGCAAGGTCTCAGACGGCTTTTACAAAAGCAAAAATAACTGAAAGTAATTATTCATAAATTCATATGATATTCTATCTGTAATGTAAGAGCAAAACACACCAACAAAAGATACCCGTTAACAAGAAAGAGGGTTCTGAGGAATTGCCAATATTTTTCAGCCTTTCTTATTCCAGAAAAGCATCCTCAGAAATGAATACTCTGTAGCTTATGTTTCTCCTGTCCATTCAGAAAAAGCACGGCAGCTACACATCTCCATGTTTCAGCTACTACAATACCCTAAGAGTTAGTGTACTTTACAATTATCCACTTATCTTCATTTGAAAAATTATCAACAGAAAATTAAGGATGATTCCAGCTTATACAAACACTTACACAATATAATTTCCATGGAAACATGACGAGGCATACAAAAACTTTAAATAAATAAATGTGACGAGAAAAAGAAAAGCCACAGAAGCCAAGTAATTCAGTTTTAACCAGAACCTATCTTTGAATTGCATCTTTTAGTAATTTAGTTTTCTTACTGTTAAGCTCCTTTAAAAATATGTTTCCCTATCATACTTAAGAGGATTGGTAATAAGGTGGAGAGCCTGAGACAAGAGACTGGTTACAAATAACCTCACTGCTAGGATTTTAAGTATACAGCATATCAATTTGGAGCTTTGATTTGTCTGATTGAAGGAAAAATTCTATTTGGATATAACAAGGTGATAAACAGCTTACCATAGGTTACCTCCTCAAAACCATCCAAACTATTACTAAGGCTATAAACTCATTAATTCACTTTTAGAAGAGTTTTATAATGTTGAATTACTTCAAGAAAATTTTATCTCAGAGGAATAACTTTACTAAGTTCTCCTATTAAAAAACAAAGCAAAATGAAATGATTTGTCCCATCATGTATAACCATTTACCCAAAGAAGAGAAATGGTTTTAAGATGATGCTTCAACTCTAAGGCCTAAATAGGCTGCAACATGTAGCCAGTTGGTTGAGTCATTTCCCTCTATTCAGTAACTACAGAACTGGGCAAGTTTTTATAATTAATGAAATCTGATGTTATGTCTATGTAAATTAAGTCAAATCATAAGATGAAACATTAAATGAACTGTATATGCAACAAACACTTTAAATATTCAACTGGACTAATTGCTTATTTGTTTCCAATTAGTTTCTCATGTGCAAAGGATGAAAAGGACCCTGAGTTTTTAAGTAATATTATGTCTATAGAACGAGTCTAACACATGAAGATGTTTCTGAAATCTAAAAGTACAAAAAAAAAAAAAGGAAAAAACCTACATGTTGCCTTTTGAAACATTTTTTGAAAGTTGTAATTTTTTAAAAAATTCAATCATAAAATGGATTGCCCTAGCGATGTGATTTATTTCTTAAGATTTCTTCTCTTAAACTTTAGAATCTGGGTTGCAAATTAAGTTCAAAAAAATGAATGTCACTACAATTAATAGTAAAACTATGAACATCACATAATAACAGAATTGGAATTTTCAAAATATGATAGATTTATTTGGGGCATAATTCTAATATACAGCATTAAATCTTCTGAATTACTTACTTTCAAATGTATCAGCCATGAGATAAAATCCTGGATTTTTTTTTTTTTTTATATGCACAAACACTCAACTTTAACCAGCCACTTAAAAGTTAAATGAAAGTCGTTATAGTCCAGTCTATGTTGCAAAATAATAAGTATTTCAAAAGTGGTCTGCAAAAATGTCCATAGATAATACCTGATTATTATAAGGTTTTTGAAAGGTAATCTTGCATTTTGTGTTTAATATTTGATACAAGGGAAAGTGTAAAATGTTGTGGCTCAATTATAATGCTAAGCTTGCTGCAATATAGGTTAAAAATTTTAATGGCAAAATTATATACAATTCTGTATGCATGGCTTTTTAGTTAGAACTAATGAGAATATAAAATTATAAAGCTCCACAATTTAGTAGGAAATGTTTAATAATACAAAACTCAAATTAAGAGCTGATTTTCTGACAATCTGATGGTTGGATCCATTGTCAAACAATTCAGATGTTACTACATCTCAAATTCTCAATTCTATCCTACTGAACTATTATTTAAATGGGAGTAATGAATTCGAATATAATGTAAAATATAATTTTAGGTGTTCTTAAGTATAAATAGTTATTAAAATAGGGCTGAGAAGGAAATGCTAAGGGAACCAAAGCAGTTTTGTCTGAAGAACTGAGACTTAGATGTTAATTGAGAAGCTTGAAGCATAATGAAAAATGACAATACTGGAGAAGATGGCCAACTTTTTTTTTTTAACTGCTGGAGGAGACAAATGCACATAAAATAAAACAGGAGGGAAGCAGAATAGACATGAAGAAAACTTTCCTGACACAGAAGATTGCAACTCAGATAACCAAGGGATACAGCAAGTCAGACACAAACTAAAAGGCAGTTGAAGGAAAGTAATGGGTAGGTGCACCAGAGCACCCTGAGATTTCTTTTCTTCTATACTAGTTTAATCTGAGAAGCTATAGAAAAGCCTTCTTTTGATAATAACATTTGTGTAACTAGCTCAAACAGTGATTTGCCAGATTTACTAAGTCAAGGAATATATTTAAGAGTGGATCATGCAAGGTAGTTTTGGCTAACATTTGCATAGTTCAGAATCTACAAATTAAAATGCAATTTTATCTGCTGAAGAGCGAACTGACAGCAAAAGGTATATTTAGAAACATCTCAGTCTGAAAAAAACTCCTGGGGTGTGTGTGGGAGTGTTACACAGGTCTAGATAATCAACTGTGTGTACAATTTCTAATAAGTTAGCTTGAAGATAAAGTAATATATAAAGCAATCTATGAATAGTTATATAATGACCTGCACATAACTCGTAGTAAGTTTAACATAAATTTATAGAAGGCTGTTCAGGAATACAATGTAATCTCAAGTTCTAGGAGCTAACTACCTCCAATGAAATATTAATTTCCATAAATATTGAAAAAAGAAACAAAAAAAATTATTGAAGTATTCTTCCATTTTAAATGACTTTGAGAATGGAAAGTTCAGCAAATAGCTGTGGCCTACCAGGTATTCTATTTGGCTTTAGATGCCAAACTTGAAAATATTTTAAATAAAAACACTTGCCAAATTTTGTGACAATTCCCACTGAAACACATACTTACTTGAATGCTCCTACCTTTAATTATTTTCACATTCAGAACCAATGTACATTTTCTGCAGTAAGTGGGTACGTGAAAGGAAGCTATCGAAACTGCTTTGTAAAAAAGGATACCTTTGTATCCTTTCTATGTCTTCCTTAATTAGTTCTTTGGATTAGCAAAATCTTCTCTAAGTCATTACAAGCAGAAATTTTCAAGATGGAGTCAAAGGATTGATGAGACTTAAAAGCCGTTAAATTAATTCCTCCAAGTCAAGTATGGCATCAATTTAGGGAAAAATCTTTGTTCTCATAAGCCACCTTCACTTTTCCCTTAAAATTTACTTTACCTTTAGTCCTACAATGCAAGAATATTAGGAGTAAAGAGAAGAGAAATAATTTTAGGATTCATGATGGCAGATGTGGGATTGAATTTCATCTTGAATTAGTAATTATTTCTCAAGCAACAGCCAGCATAGACATGTCCACATGTCTTATGTTCGTCTAACTTTGAAAGTGATTAAGGTATCTGGTTTGGCCTATATACAAGCCACATTTGTGCTGGAGTGTAATGACTGAATTTCTTACAAAATGTCAGTATATCACACATCCTGTCATAGAGTGTGTAGGCAGTGTGGTGTGGATGAGAGAGATGTGGAGAGGCAAACCCAAGTTAAAATCTAGCTTTCTCTATTACTAGGATGTGGAACTTGGGCAAATGACTTAGCTTTTCTTTGCTTCAATTTCCTCAATCTGTAAAGTGGAAATATTAACTATGATCTTTAAATAGTTGCTATGAGGATTAGAAGAGTTGTGAATGTATATCCCAGCAGTCAGTATATAACAAATCGTCAGTTACTGTTATTCAAATCCTGTGCCCTTTCATAACATTTTACACTGATATTGATTTCTTTTTCCCCAAATTATGAATTTAAAAAGGGGGAACACTGTTAGGAATTATGATTAAATAATTTTTGTCTAAACCCAATTCAAATCAAGTTCTTTAAATTATCTAGTTCTGACATACAGTTAGGATAGTTCAGGGAATTAATATTAGGATTTGATTACCTATTATGATGCTTTTAAGGTTGTAACACTAGCAAAGTGAATTTTAATATTTTTTCACTAAATGGCCTTTATTTAAAGGATCCAAATGCTTTTCTACATGCAAAATATTGACAGCAGTTAAATATTCGCTTTAAGAAACATTATTAGATGAATAAAGTTAGCAAATATTTTAAGTAATTTTGCTTGCTTGTATATTACAGATTCTAAATTGGTCTGATGTACAATTTTTACTCTTCCTATTTTTTAAGGATCTACTAAAAAAACCAGGGAAAGAAAATTATTTGTTTTAAACATGCTTGCATGAAATGGGAAACTTAAAAGGATTCTTTTATTTTGGTATATAAATTCTTGAAAGCATTTTAATATTAAACATCAAAAAAAAAAAAAAAAAGATGCTGGAAAAATTACAACCAAGTAGCCTCAACACAAAGTAAGGTAGGATAACTTCCGTCAGGAAACGATCAGTTAGATCTCAAATGGTCATTTAGCCTCAATTGGAGAAGGAATGTGATTTACTTTGATTCAAAGATATCCTACACGTGTTTGAAAATAATGAAATGCAGCTTAACGACATTTAAAGGCAAGAGAACTAAGTGAAAATTTGGTGAGAAAGATATAAATAATTTGTTACATAGATAGAAAAATAATTATGCAAGAAGACTGAAAAATGTTAAGTATCTGAATCAAGAGAAGGGCCAATAAAACACAAAAGGTGGATATCCTGGGCACTAAAAAAATCATCTTTATTCTAAAAATTCAAAACTGTGTTCAGCCATCCATCAGCATAAATGTGAAGTGTTATAACATCTAACTCATAGGATTATAATAGATGACAAAAACAGAAGCCTTATATAATAAATTATAAATATCTTGGACAGCAAATTGGGAAACTTATGTTATCTTTAGCTAAATGATGAAGATAGAGGAATACGAGTGAGAAAACATTGTTCAGGAGATAAAAACCTAAAAGCAAGAATATGGGCATTTGTGTTTTTCTCTTAGCTTTTAATCTTTCAGAGAAATCTTAGAACTTAGTTAAATAACATCTATTAAGTACTCTGAGAATCTGGAAAAATTAAGTGAGAACATCACTGTTTGCAAATTGATAGAAAATAATCTGTGCTTATAAAAAAAGTCCCTTATTTGACATAAAGTGCTTTATTTTAAAAAAACATGCTGAGGTTGTTGTTTAGAGATAACTATCAGTAAGGAAAGAAGCAAAGGAAGCTTTTAAAAAAACAATATGACTTGAAGGATACTTAATGTGTCATCACTAAAAGGTATATTCTAATATAATGTAGATAATAAATGCTGCTCATCTATCAAAGATCATATGAAAAGCTGGCAAAAAGACAAATTATGAAAATGGGGTTAGTGAAGAAACAGTTTTGAAAAAAGAGAGGTAAGCCTCAGTCTGCTCAAAAATGATAGGTTGGGCAGCAATCTTTCCTTCCACAGGGATTTGGCATGCCAGATGAATGATCTTTCCACACAGTGTTTTAGGTCTTGGGAAGAGGACTCATTTTCACATAAAGCCACCAGGCATTGCAGGGAAGAGAATAAAAAGTTACTACTGGTTCAAAACTATGAATTACTTTTGAAGTTATTTTAAATAGGAAATGTAATTTTATTTGAGTCAAAGATGGCCTATTCAGAGAATGAAGGCTGTAACACAATATAGTCTTAACCATCTACCTACTTAAAAATTCCTTATAAGTATAGCTCTGTAAGTTTTCCAATAAAAATGTGCTTCTTAAATAAATGAATATGGATCATGAACATACATATAAAAATAAAATAAAAGGAAGAAAGGCTAATATTTGACTTCGTTTACTTTGTTCTATGCTCTCTTATGAACTTCCCAAAACCAGAACCAAATACGTTTATTAAAATGCCTGGAAAGAAACATTTAGGACTTGGAAGGTTAAAAGAAATGGCATTTCAAATTAGGTTTTGGTAGTTCCTTTTTTAGAGCCCTTTGAGACAATGTTTCTGCATTCTCCATACGGAGAGAGAAAGCAAGAAATCAGGTAGCTGCTCTCTCTTGTGCAAAAATCACTGCCATAGAACTGACCTGCCAAAAGTATGGGGGTTGGGGCAGAAAAATGTATTTACTATGGAAGAATGTGTGCTCTGTTAGGAAGAGAGCTTACAAGAAAGCTTATTTGTGGACTATAGACTATTGCACATTCAACAAAACACAAGAGAAAAGAATGTCCAACAGATAATATGTTCAGGAACAGTTCAACATATAAACTAGCTTGTGCCCAGAAATAAAACATGGATATCAGACACCACTGCAGTCAAACCTGTCTTAATTTGCTTCTGCTTTAATGACCTTTAGAAACTGGTCCAAACTGATTATCAGCAATACATTGTTTTTGCTTTTTTTCTTAAAAAAATATTTTGAGACCACTTTTGATACACACACATATAATTCTGTGGTCATAACAGACAAATATAACTTTAATGAGACTAAACAAAAGTGCAAAACTTAAAAAAACAAAATTAAAAAATATGGAAGCATAAGCTAAATTTTTCTGCATAGCTGAAATCTATTTAAAGCAAGTCCTGTTGCAGGGTGGGAGAGGGTACTGACAGGAAGATAAAGCAGTTTTTTTAAAAGGTCTTCTGCACATTTAAATGATGCAAAAAATAATTTCACTCCATAGGCTTGAAAATATTTCACAGACAGTTCATTCCTATATCTTTAGAGACCATGGTTGTGGCAGTGCCTCCTTCTGCAAGGTAAACTGCGGTGCTGGATTTGGAATGAACTGCCCTGTCATTGCCATTGTTGTTGACCTCACAGTCCAGTGGTTCAGTGGAGATGACCCAGGTGGAGGGGCGCCACCGCTTAAGAGAATAGGGAGTTTTCACACGTTTCTTAATCTTTTCACCAGATCCTGATTTGCCATCTTGTGTTGACTCACCGACTGAAAATAAAAGGACAGGAAAATAAACTATATATAAAGAAACTATTAAATAGTAAGAAATTAGGGTTATAACTCAAGAACAGATCAAACTAATATCTGCAGGAGGTATTAATAGACATTACTTGAAATTCATGATGCCAGGCAATTATTTTCTAGGCAAACCTTAACCAACTTACTCTGAGACTCTTTAAGCCGAATCGTTTTCATAACTGGTTGGATTATTCTATTGGGCAAGCAAAAACAGAAGAGAAAATTGGAAGTTTTCAGCTGTATTCTCAAATTCTCTCCTTGTTGGTAGTGTTCCTAACTTGGCAAAATGCATTTAATCATTCTACTTAATGTTCAAAGCAGATTAAAGGTACATGGCATATAATATTTTCAGAAGAATGATATAGATACTATAGTATTAATTTTCTGGTAATTTCCCCTTCCCACAACTGACAAGACATTTTATTGCTGTGGAGCCCTGCTATAGGGTGTATCAATTGGCCTATAATACAAGCCACTCAAACAAGGGGATAGATTCTACTGATTTTTTTCTTTTTTTTAAGTAAACTCTAGGCCCACATGGAGCTCAAACCCATATGCCAAGATCAAGTTGCATGCTCCACTGACTGAGCTAGCTAGGTGCCCCCTACTGATTAATTTCTGAGAGCCAAATCCCTTTAGGCCATTTTGTAGTCCTTGACAACAACCATAAAACATGACTCCTTTCTTTCCATAAAGTGCTGTCAGCCTAAAAGAGAAATCACTTGTATAATGATGACTATTAAAGATTTTGGTGTGCTGTCTTGTGTTATAATCCCTTTGGTGCTAGAAACCATGTATCAAGTTATCTGTTTAGGGGACCTGTGGCAAGATGCCATAGGCAGGCAGGAGGAGGCTCAACACATAACTCTTGGACAAGATGATACTAAAAAAAACAAAAAATCCCCCCAAGACCAAGAACTTCAGTTTAAAAAAAAATGATTTTTTTCTGAATTTTCTCCAGATTTTAAAGATTTAAGGTTAGTCTGATAAAACAGATATTAAAACATAACAGATATTAAAATACTCAACAAGTGTTTCAAAGTTCTACTGACATCATTTTACCTGGAGCTTTCAAACTCGTATTTACTTAGTTTCAACCATTCACAGTAAGTACATGAATTGCATTATGAACCAGCAGCTATGTAAGGCATGTGTTAAAGTTGTTTTTAAGTTCTGACTGTTGTGACATTGACTACCAACAACAAAAAATTACTTTTTTTCTTTACAACAGTCTGATTACTTTTGAGTCCAACCAAGTGGCTTACCATGTTTCCAAAAGCGGTAAAAATAAGTAACTGCAAGTTGAAAACACAATTTAATTTTATCTAAGTAATTAAACGGTCCCAAAAGACAAGCAGGAGAGAGTAAATGATCCCTTCACTTACACTGCAAACCACTGCCATCAAGGACATTTGTGGCTGAAAGATCCAGAGAATTAGGCCTCTGTGCTTTTCTGGGTTTTGGTGGTCCAGGATCTGCTACTGTGCTTGGAACACCCTGTGTAGGAACATCTTGCTCTGAACACGGATTACTGTTGTTGTTATTGGAATTAGTTCGGCCACCTTCCAGTGGCCGATCCCTCCTGTCCACAAGACGATCGAGAACACCTTCGTCATGGCCAGCCTGTTGCTCTCGTCTCAGTAAAGGTTCATGCTCATCAGGACTGGAATTAATATTCAGTCGGGTATCCTCACTAATGAATTGATTCTGCAGCATTTCTTGGCCCCTGTGTGCCACTGTGTTGGCTGTCTGGCCAGACGGTACTGCCCCATTAACATACTGGGTAGTGGCAGTATGGGAGTTAACAGTGTGGTTTCTACCTGCCACACCATTCATGGTGACTGTCACCACATGAGGTTCCGCAGCATTGATGGTATTCATCTTGGCCACTCCAGTTTCTACTTGTTTCAAGTTTGATTTGTGCTTGCTGCCAAATTTCAGCCGGGGCTCCTTTGTTGAATTTTTGGTGTTTAAAGGCAAACTAGTAGGTCTCTTAGGAAGGTTTTGTTGCTTGGGCAAAGGATAGATCTGAGCAGGTGGAACATCTGGAATTAAACACGCCTGGCCATTTGCAGCTTGTGTGAAGTCCTGCTGTCCAGTTGCTTCTACTGCAAGTTTTATGAGTGGGTAAAGCAAGCTAGAACTGGTGCTGCTCAGTGGGTCTGGCCCACTGAACTGTTTAAGAGAATGCTCCATGAGATTCTCATCAGAACTTTCCTTGAGGTTCTTATCAACTTCTTTTGGGTCCAGCTTGTTGGTCTCCAAGTCTTCTTCCGTAAGTTGTAAGCAGACAGGGGTTGGCCCAATGGGCTGTGAAACACTGGTGGCATGCAGATTTGTTTCATCTGAGTATGGTATCTCAGATATAGTGGTCATGCCAGTGCTTGGAGTGAGGCCAGTGGTGTTTGTGGTGGTTGTGTTGGTGGACAGGCTGGTGACGCTTGTTTCAGGGCTGGGGATTCGAGCTTGTGCTTGCTGCCGTTCATAGTTGATTGAATTTCGGTTCTTTTCCCCTATAGTCAAAGGTGTGCTAGACATCGAATGTTCGGAGGAAATATTCTTCACAATGCTGTCAGTATGATGGATAGAGTCTTCAATGTATGAGGAAGAAGAATAATCTGGATAAGGGCCAATCTTTGGCACACGCCTATTGTGTGACAGGTTGCTTAAAGAAAGAAAAAAAGTGCCACACTGAGAATGTACACTTATGGCAAACTGACCCTCCAAGTTTAAAACCACTGATTTTAAAGGATGAACTGCTTTTTATTTTGTTCCTAACCACACTGCCCTAGAGATAATGTAAAAATTCTGATCACACAATTAAGTGTCAATTAATAACTTGCTAAATGCTAGTTGGTTTTTTTTTTTAAAAGATATCATTTATTTATTTGAGGGAGAGAGAGCACACAAGAGAGAGAGAGCAAGAGTTGAAGAGAGGGGCAGAGGGAGAGAGAGAAGCAGACTCCCCACTGAGCACAGAGCCCAGTGGGGCTCAATCCCAGGACCCTGAGCCAAATGCAGACACTTAATCAAATGAGCCACCCAGGTGCCCCTAAATGCTAGTTTTATATGAAATAAGACTACTGAAAACCTAGTGGATCTAGATATGTTTTTTATGGATGTTCATTATTTCGGTTTATAAGAGTTAATTTAAAAAATCTCCCCTATAGCTTTGTAACATTACCAAATACATCTTTATGAACTGTATACTTGTACAACCAGATATAAAGATTCATGAGAGGAGGAGCCACTATATGCTTCTTTTATACTCCTACAATCCTAGATACATAGTGGCAACTCAATAAATACTTTACCAATTAAGTTACAACAGCCAAATGGTAAAAAGAATATAAGCTTTTAGGCTCTTCCAAAGTGCTTCCATGCTTCCATTAAGAGGAAGTCTAGCAATGGAATGTACCTTTCTGGGGGCAAATTGAGCCATATCAATGAAACTTCTACAGACTACGAGTATAAGACAGAGTGTGACATTCAGATAAAGGAACAATTCAGAACTACTCTCCAGTTATCAAGAGTTCTTCACAGTCCTTATCATACCTTGAGAGGGATGGTTCTTAAGCATCACACTAAATATATTTAGGTCATTTAAAATAAAGGCAGGAAAAAAATAAAATAAAGGCAGGGATAGCTTTAACTAAACAATGGGAATATTATTAGATACAAGTATTAGGAGAAAAGCAGCAGCTCAAGGAGAATGACAGGAGGGTGAAGAATAAAAAAAGTAGTTGTATAGTGCATGATTTCAGGGAAACTATTTAGAAATGACTATGGACATGAGAAACAGCATGGAAAAACACAGAGCTGAAGGACTTAGGGGCTGAAAAATGGTCAATACAAGGGAGGGTCCCATCAAAGATTTCTTACCATTTAGAAAAAGTTTAAAAGTACTCAGAGTTAAAAGTAACTTATGCCTGAGAGAGGTACAAATAACATGCTAGAGCACACAGAAAATACAGAGATCAGGGGAGACAGAAGCAGAAGACTATCCTCAAGTGGCACAAAGTACAAAAATTTGAATTTAGGATTGCTAGTCTTTACCTTCCTTGACTTGCTGAAATATCAGGGATAAGGGTTCACCTGCTGAAGCTAATTCAGTCCAAACATAAGCAGTGTAAACCCAATTTTGGTCTATAGTTTATAACACAAATTGCTCTAAAAAATTAGAATAGAAAATAGCAAAAAAAATAATTCAATAATCAAGTATGGTTTTATCTCAATTTTCTCTGGTAACTCTTTCCTGGGTGCTTTTCTGAAAAATTTTAACATGTATGTAATAAAATGACAAATTTGGGGGAAAACATTCCCCCAAACATGCAAGAAAGAAACATAGGTTACCATTATCTGAAAGTTGCAATTTTTTAAAGGAATTTTTTAAAAAGCCCTTTTATTTAGAATGAAAGATCATAATTTAACAAAGAAATGTCTCATAAAGTAATATTTATGATGGGATAGAAAAACCTAATGAATTGCTTTCATGTTAAGTAGTAGTAAGATATTCTATAAACAAAAGAACATTAGATAGGAAGACTGAATCTTGGTCTCTAGTGAAACAGTGGTTAAATAGCCAATTTCATAGTTCTATTCTCCCTAAAAATAAATAAGTAAATAAAAAGTAAGAGAAAGAAATAATGGCAACAAATGATAAATGAGACAATATAAGCAGAAGTGCTTATAAACTTTTGGAACCATGAGGATGTTTTGCCTTTATTATTTTAGGGAAGTAGGAGCATTAATAAAGACTAACCTCTTTTTACTATATCTTGAGATATCAAAATATCACAAATTCCATCTTGCATTTATGCCAAACAAAAATCTCTAGCAAAAAATGGGCATATTGAAAAAAATACCACAATGTTAGATTGTATGAATTAATCATTGTCTTTTTAGACTGGCTTAATAGTATTTCTTCCCTAATCTCTGTTTAGTCTCAGTTTTCAATACTGGCTGATGAATGTCAAACCCCTCCAAGGTCTTACCGCTCATTCTGCATAGCAGTAGACATGGGATTGACTGTTGGGCTCACAGATTTGTTTCTTTCCCATATCATCATAAGTTCAGCCATTCGCTCCTCAGCACACTGTGCAGTAAGCCGAGCCTCCGCATCCTGGTCCCAACAGTCTTCGATTGTCTCCTTGAGTGATCTCACTGCCTATAATAAAGTACATGTCAAAAAGTATATCTTTAACAAAAAAAACAACTAAGATTTTTAGTGACATGAAGTAAAAGAAAAATCAATTATCTTTAACCAATATTTTATACAGCTATAATAAAATATTTTAGACTTCAGAGATTTGTAAAACGTCATTTTTCTCAAAAGATGAGGAACTTAATGTAAGCAAACAAGGAAGGTTTAACTTAACTCCTAAAGAATTAGCCATAAATGTGAAAAAGTTATGTGGTTCATCAAGGTCACAGGTTTCTGACATTGTTCCTTGTTATTTCTAGCAAAAGCCTCTAATTCCACTTAAAAAATGAGTTTTGAGTTTGATGGAATTTTGGCACCAGGCTATCTTCAATCTCTACGTTAGCTTTTTTACACCTGGTAAAGAGTACTTCACTCATACTGTGAAGTTTAAAGACTTGGCGTTTTCTTTTTCTTTAAACTAATTTCAGTGATAGTATCAAAAACGGTCTATTCTGTAGTATTCATCTTTATCAGCAATGAACAATAGTCTCCCTTTTGGGGAAAGTTGGTTTGAACTTCCTTTTTTAAAAACAGATTTCACAAACTGTCATCCAGAATCCTTTCAGACTTGTTTTTTTTGACTTGTGTTTATTAGGCTTCAGAGCTTTTTGCTGCAGATATTCACAGTTCTTGCACTTTTAAAATGCTTTCAAAAAAATTAAGATGAGGGTTGCCAGATCTAAAAAATAATGTAGAATAGCACTTAATTTTAATGTTTTAGATAACTGACAAATCATTTTTAGTATGTATTCCATGCAATGCTTAATCTGGGCATTTTATCTTACAAGCCTATTTTAAGCTAAAATCCTTGTTAGCTTTCTTAGCACTATTTTTAGTGTTTTCCTAATAATTTGTGTTCTCTAACAAAAAAATCTTAACCTGCAGGAAATCTGATGGTGTTTGTTGTGGGCATATGCTAAATCAATACCCACACCATGGCCCACCCTTGATACCATCTTTCTTGCTCCCTTAGCTCTTAAGCTGCCTCAGTGTGGCAATGCTGGTTCCCCAATTCTGACCACAGCACAAATCCAAAATATATCTTTTTAAATATTTATTTATTTATTTGACAGAGAGAGATCACAAGTAAGCGGAGAGGCAGGCAGAGAGACAGGAAGGGAAGCAGGCTCCCTGCTGAGCAGAGAGCCCGATGCGGGACTCGATCCCAGGACCCTGGGATCATGACCTGAGCTGAAGGCAGCGGCTTAACCCACTGAGCCACCCAGTTGCCCCCAAAATATATCTTTTAAGGCTGAAATTTACACTGATTAAAAAAAAAAGATTTTATTTATTTGACAGACAGAGATCACAAGTAGGCAGAGAGGCAGGCAGGTGGGGGTGGGTGGGGGGGAAGCAGGCTCTTTGCTGAGCAGAGAGCCCGATGAGGGGCTCGATCCCAGGACCCTGGGATCATGACCTGAGCCGAAGGTAGAGGCTTTAGCCCACTGAGCCACCCAGGTGCACCTACACTGATTTTTTAGAAGATTTATTTACTTATTTGAGGGGGTGAGGAGCAGAGGGAAAGAGAGAGAGAGTGTGAAGCAGGCTCCACACTAACGGTAGCGCCCATGGTGGGGCTTGATCTCATGACCTTGAGATCATGACCTGAGCCAAAATCAAGAGCTGGATGCTTAACTGACTGTGCCACCCAGGTGCCCCTACACTGAATTTTGGAATCTATTTGAATATATGTTCCAGGCTCTGACTTTTGAGTAAAAATTAAAATTAAAACAACAGATATAGATATCAATTAATAATCCTCTCATTAAATAATCATCTACCTATTTCTCAAAAATTGGAAGAACCTGAAGAATAGATAGTGATCATCTGGAGTTTAAGGAAAACTACCCTCCTGAGGTAGAAGTTTGGTGTTTATGTTAGAAGTACAATTGAATCTGTTATTTATGGTAGTCATGTTCTACAAAGTTGCAGTAAATGCTGAATTAGTGAACACTGAACCATTTCTCCTAGGGGAAATATAAGGTTATGTTCCTGTGAGCCTCTGGCCACAACATTTTTGTCAACTGATCAATACATAATCTTGTTTTATTTGTTTTTCTGTTTAAAGATACCTTTAAAAATAGGTATTAATTTTATTAACTGTGCTCATGACCAACAGCATTCTACATCCCCTAACAAAGTAAATCTAGCACATTTTTTCCTTCTTCAAAAGGCATATCACAGCCTTCCAGTGCTTATGAACACTACTCAGCCCTTTAGCACTACACCTGGGAGCTATTTTAAACCAGAAATCACTAACAAAATGCCCCTAAATTGTGAGAAATACACAAAATAGCAAAAAGGACATCTGTTTATAGTGTAAGAGATGAAACAAAAAGGCAGAGGACCTGTTGACCTCAGTTGGAAACATGTATATCCGGTGACTAAAGTTTTTCGCTACTCTGTATATCCATGAATGATCATAAAAGCATTCAGAATATTGGCTTTGGGATTACAAATCAATTTTAGCAAGAAGTCGAATTCCAAATACGAAATCCATCAACATGAGAAAAAACTATATGTAATGGATTTAAAACTGACTCGGATTTGAAAATAACAGAGGGAATTCAGTAATCAGCAATTTTTTTTTTTTTTAAATAAATACACCTCTAAAAATAGTTACACATTTACCTTACTGGATTTTGATATTGGTTTGATAAAATGAACTGGTCTTTCAATTTTGAAACAATTTCAAAAAATTTTTAATAAATATATTTAATGTTCCAATGGCAGCATAATTATAGATGCTATCTAACACTTCTTATCTTTCATGGATTTGACATTTTAGAAGATTATAGGCCAGTTACTCTTTTTAAAAGGATTTATTTATTATTTGTGGGAGAAAGCAAGAGAGTGGGGCTGGGGAGAGGGAAGGACAAAGGGAGAAAGAGAGAAAGAGTCTCAAGCAGACTTCTGCTGAGCATGAGTCCCCATGTGGAGGCTCAATCCCACAAATCTGAGATCATGACCAGAGCCGAAATCAACAGTCAGACGTTTAACCAACTGAACCACCCAAGGGCCCCAGCCAGTTACTTTTTAGAATCTCAATTTAATGATATTTCTTCATGGTTAGATTCACAATTTGAAACTTTGGCAGAAAAATCACAAAAGAGATGCTGTGTTCTTTTTTTCCTTTCCTTTCCTTTTCTTTCTTTCTTTCTTTCTTTCTCCCTCTCTCTCCTTCCTTCCTTTCTTCCTTCTGTCCTTCCCTCTTTTTCTTTCTTTTTAAGATTTTATTTATCTACTTGTCAGAGAGAGAAAGAGAGAGCAAAAGCAGGAGGAGCAGCAGGCAGAGGGAGAAGCAGGCTCCTGCTGAACAAGGAGCCTGATAAAAGAACTTGAGCCCAGGACCCTGGGATCATGACCTAAGCCAAATGCAGATGCTTAACAACTGAGCCACCCAGGCGTTCCTACAGATGCTGTGTTCTTCTCACTGCATTCTCAAGTGGCTCACAATTTTGATTTGTCTCATTACTAGTGAAGTTAACCTTGATCACATGTCTGAGTTGGTGCCTGCCAGGTTTCTCTACTATAAAGTTTTATTTTCCCCTTTTATACTCAATCAGGTTTTTTTTTTTTTTAAGACTTTAATCAGTGTTTTTGGAGTGGAGGAAATACTTAAAGTCTTCATAAATATATTATTCTCTATTCATCTTTTTACCCACTAGTTTTAGCATCTTTTGATGCTTCTTCACTGAACAAGACATTTAAAAAATGATAGTAAATGCATAATAGAAATATGGACAAAGGGCACATAAACAAGAAGTGCAAATTCCTAATAAAATATGCAAAGATGCTTAATCTTACTATGTTGAGGCAGTATAGTATAGTAGTTAAGAATATTAGTTCCAGGATGCCTGTGTGGCTCAGTGGGTTAAAGCCTCAGCCTTCGGCTCGGGTCATGACCCTGGGGTCCTGAGATCGAGTCCCGCATGGGGCTCTCTGCTCAGCGGGGACTCTGCTTCCTCCTCTCTCTCTGCCTGCCTCTCCGCCTACTTGTGATCTTTGTCTGTCAAATAAATAAATAAAATCTTAAAAAAAAAAGAATATTAGTTCCAGTTTCGTAGCAAGAGTGCCAATTAAGAACCTGGCTTCCAATCTTGGTTCTAGTACTTACTAGATGCAAATTGAAACAAGATCCATTTCTACCTATCGCATTAAGAAAGATCAAAATATTTTTATAATACAAAGTGTTGGTGATGGGAAAGCAGGCACTTATACTATTGTCAGGAGTGTCCTCAATTTGGAGGGTAATCTATCAATAACAAATTATAAATGTATTTATTTACCCTTTGAGTCAGCAATACTACTTCTGAGAATTTATTCCTCAAACACATTTATATATTTGTAGAAAAAATGTGTGTATAAGATGTTCATTGCAGTATCATTTTTAACAGCAAAAGCTACTACCCACATGTCCTCTAATAGGGATCTGGCTAAAAACTTGCCGTGTAATGGATACCATATAGAATGAAAAGAATTAGGAAGATGTAGGGGCTCCTGGGTGGCTCAGTGGGTTAAAGAATTAGGAAGATGTATATGTTTCCAATTGCTAAGTAGAAATTGTAAGGTGAGTGGATGTAGTAATTCCCATCTATATATTAGAAAGGGATATAAAAACGTATAGTCATGTAATCCACAGAAATTTCTAAAGCCTACAGAAGGAATGCAATAGTGGTTGTTTTCTTGGAGGGACTTTTGTATGTCTGGGGACAGCATATTTTTTGAATCGCTAAAAATAATTTTTTATTATTTGAACTCTGAATTTTAACCACATACATTTAATAAATTTTTTGAATAGGTAATATATGTATGTGTCAATAAATTCAAAATGTCAGAAAAAGAATACAATCTCCCTTCCATTCTTATCCACCAACCACCCATTTCCCCCGTCTATAGGCAACCAATGTTACCAATTTCTTGGGTATTTTTTCACAGAAACTTTATTACTTTTTTATTCAAACACATACCCGTCATATACCACTCACACAGATCTACACATTCATATTCTTTATTACTAAACATGAAGTGCAACACAATGAAGTGTATACACTGAAATCTTTCTAAAACAAAGATTTAGATGCCTTTCCACACAAAACTGAAGAGACCCTTTCCTTTCCAAAATAGAGCACCTATTCACCAACTGCCCGGAAGAGCTCAGAAACACCAAAATCCAAGCAGCTAAAATTTGTATAGTGGCTGTTTTCTGTATCTGGAGCAAAGAGAGACACTGAATGAAGCTATATTGGTTACTTTTCATTATACAGTTGGAAAATAATTTGTAAAAATACTTTTTCAAAAAGAGATCCCACCTCTACCCACTCTCACCCCTGCCAAAATAAGACATTGACCAAGGCACTGTCCTGGATGATGAATAAAATTTGGTAAACAGAAACTCTACCTCTGAGAAGTTTCTATATTTAAGACTGAATCAGTGTTGACGCATAATAATAGTTAACAACTGTTGAGTTCTTACTATGTACTAGACTGTGTTCTAATTCACTTAATTCTTATTTGAGGTACTATTATCATTCTCACTTTTCATATGCAGGAAAAGAGGCTCAGAGGAAAAATTAGAGCACATAGCTAATAAGTGGCAAAACTAAGATCATAGCTCAGGCAGCAGAGCTCTACAGTTTATACATTATCCTACGATGACTGGCTCTAAACTATGCTGACAGAACACAGCCAGTTCCCAGTGGATAAATGGGTTCTATTATAGAAGTTGTAACTTGATCATTTTTTTGAGAAAAATCTATTATAAGTTACAAACAAAGTTAAAATAGTGGTTATTAAATCATTTATATAAGATTTAGAAGTAAATTAATATGAAATAGGGAAAAGGGAAAATTAGAAAAATAGCTGAGAATTTAAAGAGGTTGACTATACATGGAGTTCTGAGGGTCCTAAAAATAATGATTTGGTCATAGAATGTTGACCTAGAAGTAAAGCAATGATGAATATCCCAGAATAAGTAAAAAAGGAGATAAGAGAAAATTAAGGAAATAAACTGTATAGAAACAGGAAGATTAAGTCACCAATGGGGAGTTAGTTTAAAATCTTTAAACAAATATTAAGAAAGGATTTGACAATTTTGATGAAATGGACAAATTCCTTCAAAGATATAAACTGTCAAAGCTGACTTAAAAAAAAAAAAAAAACAGATGATTTGAATAGTTCCTGTATCTATAAATTTATAGTTTAAAACTTTCCCACAAAGAAAAATCCAGGCCCCAGTGGTTTCACTATTGAATTCTACCAAACATTCAAGAAGGAGATAATGCCAATTCTATTCAGAAAATCAAAGAGGAAAGGGTATTTCCCAACTAACTGTATGAGGACATTAGTGAAGACACCAGAAGAAGGAAACCAGGGGACATGCTCCCACAGAAATACAAAAATCCTGGTAAAAACTGTCAGAATCAACCTTACTGAAGCTCCGGAAGTTAGTCAAATGTTGAGAGCAACCAAGTAAAAATGTGAAGATAGAAGTCTGTGTTCCCCGTGTAGGAACCTGATTTCCAGAGGGAGGAAAATGATACTGTTCCCAAGGAATTATGTTGTCTGTTCTAACAGACAACAAAGAAGGGGGTCTGTCTTTATTCTGCCTAATTCAGAACTTCCTCAGAAAAGAGAAGTAGATATGACTAAGTGGAGAACATTCCTTGAAATCACTGAAAACCAAATGAACAAGTGTTATAGCCTGGGGCAAAATACAAAAATCGAACCACACAAAAGAAAAGCTGGAAGCGAGGGAGGAAAACCTAGGGTGTGAGACACTTTGGGGGAATGAGGGTTTTGAAAAACTGTATATACTGGGAAACCTAGAAAAGCCAAGCACTCATCCAGGGTGGGATGCATGCTCAAAGAAGACCATAAGTTTTCATAACTGGCTGGTTGTTAGGCTCAGCGCTAGCAGAAAGTGAAGGCTAAAGCAGAACTGTAAAGGGTCTGGATGAATGTTAAAGGAGGGCCCCAACACAAAGCCAAACTGCAAAGGCTTGGGGAGTATTTTAACTTTTTTTCTTTTGATTTCTTTTTGCTAATCAGAATATTCAGAATATCCAGTCTTAAAAAATCACAAAGCTTGCAAAAACCCAAGAATATATGGCCCATTCAATAGGAAAAAAGAAATGAAAGAAACTGTCCCTGAGGAAATTAAGATACTGGAGTTAGTACCAAAAGATTTAAATATGCTCAAAAGATGAAGGAAACCATGGACAAAGAATTAAAGGAAGTAGGAAAGCAGTTTTTCATCAACTGGAGAATACCAATAAAGAGATAAAAATTATAAAAAGGAGCCAGAAAGACACTTTGGAGCTTAAAAGTAAAAAAA
The DNA here is from genome assembly GCF_030435805.1 of Mustela lutreola. NCBI lineage: Eukaryota > Metazoa > Chordata > Mammalia > Carnivora > Mustelidae > Mustela > Mustela lutreola. Next base: position 197,120,396 of record NC_081292.1, read on the forward strand.
CTGAAATGAAAAATTCACTACAGTGATTCAAACAGCAGCTATGAACAGAAGAATTACCGAATGACTGAAAAAATTATGCAGTATGAGGAACAGAAACAAACAAACAAACAAAAAATAATGAAGAAAGATAAACAGAGCCTAAAAGACTTGTGAGGCCATCAATCATTCCAAAATACACAGAATGGGAACCCCACAAGGAGATGAAAGAAAAAGGGGCAGAAAGAATATTTGAAAAAATAATGGTCCAAAAATTTCTAAATTTAATAATAGAAACAACACATCCAAGAAACTCAATAAACTCTATGTAGAATATACTCAAAAGGTTCTATCCTGAGACATACTGTAATCAAACTATAAAAAGCCAAAGATGAAGATTCTCGACAAAAGCAAAAGAGATGTGACTTGAAATGTACAAGGGATCTTAAATAAAAGTTAATAACCAATTTCTCATCAGAAACCATAGAAGCCAGAGGCAGGGACATGATATATTTAAAGTGCTGAAAGAAAACAAGTGGTAACCAAGAATTCTATTATCAAACAAATTATCCTTCAATAATGAAGGAGAAATTAAGACATTCTTATATAAACAATAGCTGAAGGGGCTTGTTGCTAGCAGATCTGCCCTATGAGAAATGCCAAAGGAGATCATTCAGGCTCAAGTGAAAGGGCATTAGACAATAACTTGAAGAAATGAAGAACACTGGTCAAAGAAACTAAACGTAGGTAAATATAAAAGCCAGTATAGGGTATTTTTGGTTTGTGACCCTTCTTTTTTTCAAATACAATTTAAGAGAAAAATGCATAAAACAATAATTAAGAATCTATATTAATATGATTCAATATTACTAAAATGTCAATTCTTCTCAAATTGATTTATAGATTTAATTTAATTTTAATAAAAATCCCAACAGGTTCAATGTAGAAATTGAAAAGCTGATTATAAAATTCATTGATTATAAAATGTAAAGAACATAGAACAGCCAAAACACTGTGAAAAGAACAAAGGCGGAGGACTAATGTTACCTGATTTCAAGACACAGTAAAATGCTGAAGTACTGGCAATGAGACAGACATATAGGTCAATGCAACAATAAAGAGTCCGGATATAGACCTACATACATACAGACAACGAATTTTTGACAAAGACTACAAAAGCAATTAATTAAATGGAGAAAAAGTAGTCTCTAAAAATAAATGGTAGGAAACAATTAGATATCCATATACAGAAGAATGAATATTGATCCATACCTCACACTATGCAAAAGATCCAAAAAATAAGATATAACAACCTCAAAATGGGTCATAGACCTATACAATTTCTAGAAGAAAATACAGACGATAATTTTTGTGGCCTTGGGTTACACAAGGATTTCTAAAATATGAAACTAAAAATATATCCATGAAAGAAAAAACTGATAAATTGGGCTTCAGCAAAATTAAAACTCTCTGCCCTTATAAATATACTCTTAAGAGAATGACACAAGCCACAGTCTGGGAAGAAATATTTTTGAATCATATATCTGATAAGGGACTTGTATTCAGAATATATAAAGAGCTTCAAAACTTAACAGTAGGAAAACAATCCATTCAATTTAAAGTAGGCAAAAGACTTGAATAGGCATGTCATCAAAGAAGGAACAAGGATGGCAAATAAGCAAATGAAAAGATGCTAAATATTATTAGTCATCAGGGAAATGTAAATTAAAACCATAATCAGATACTATTGCACACTTATTAGAATATCTAAAATTAAAAAGCATGTTCATACTGAGTATTGGCAAGGATGTAGAGGAACTGAAACTCTCATATACTCTTGGTGGGAATGTAAAATGGTACAGTCACTTCGGAAAAATGTTTGGCACTTTCTTAAAAAGTTACACAGACATGTAACATGATGCACCCGTTCTACTCTTAGGTATTTACTCAAGAGAATGAAAGCAGATGTCCATACAAAGACTTGCACATGGAAGTTCATAAGAGCTTTACTTCTGGTATCCAAAAACTGGAAACAATCCAAATATTCATCACCAAGTGAATGGGTAAACCAGTTGAAGCATTCAAAAGAATTGTTCCATTCAAAGGAATGTTATTCAGCAATAAAAAGGAATAAACTACTGAAATACATATCAACATGAATGAATCTGAAAATGATTAAACTATGTGGAAGAAGCCAGATAAAAATAGTACATACTGTATGGTTCCATTTATATAAAATTCTAGAAAAGGTATACAAATCATTAGTGACAGAAAGCAGATAAGTAGTTGCCTGGGGATTCATGGAGAAAAGAAAGAGGCAAGAAGAAGCAACTACAAAAGGACAAAAGAGAAATTTAGAGGGTAACTGACATGTTCATAATTATGACTATAGTGATGGTTTTATGGGTATATACATATTCCAAAACCTAAAAATTATGTATCATTAATATGTGCAGTTTAATCCATATCAAGTATATCTCTTTCAAATGTTAAAATTTTTTGAGGGGAGAAAATAAGATTAAGAAAATTATAAATATTTGGGTAAAATCAGATGAGTGCTTCAACAAGGGACTCTAACTGCATATATACAAATAATGATATCCAACATTTGGGTAAATGAGATAAAGGGGATATCATTCAAAACATTGATGAAGAAAGATAAGCAGGAAAAAAATGGGAAAAAAGACAAGAAATTAAAAAAATCTTCCCTCTGTAATGACAGAAAAATGGAAGTGGGTACTCATGAATGGATTATGAAATGAGTTTAGTGGGTTGAGAACCACCATTTAAAACAAATAACTACACCAGTCTCCCCAAAATGAAATACTCTAGATTAGAATAGCAAATAAGAGAACACAGAGTACATAGTAAGGTTAAGTATTAACCTAAAGACACTATATCATGATGTATACTTGCATTTCCTAGTGTAGGCCGTATGAGAAAAAAAAGCATGGAAAATGTTGAATTCTAGACCACAGCAAGTTTGCTGATTTGTCAAGAAGAGAAATATAAAAACTGAAATAAATGTGAAAAAAAGAAGGGATAGCTTTTGGAACATATAGTACATTTTAGAAGACTAGATTAAATGGGGTGGAGAAAGTAGAGACTGGAGGAGGGAAAAAAAACAACTGAGAAAGTTTCACACTTTTTTTTTTTTTTTAAGATTTTATTTATCTATTTGACAGAAAGAGATACAGCTAGAGAGGGAACACAAGCGGGGGCAGTGGGAGAGGGAGAAGCAGGCTTCCTACAGAGCAGGGAGCCCAATGTGGGACTCTATCCCAGGATCAAGTCATGGGATCATGACTTGAACTTAAGGCAGACACTTAACGACTGAGCCACCCAGATGCCCCAGTTTCAAACTTTTACATGACAATATATTTAGATAAAACTGTTGAGCAAGAGAAGTTATGCAGAACTAAGACTAAGGATTAAAGATAAACCAGACAAATGATTTCAAGAGGGGAAAGAGAACAAGCCACTATTCAAGACAGATTAAGAAATGGAAGTTAAAAATTTAGAAAAGGGGGATGCCTGGGTGGCTCAGTTGGCTGTGTCTGCCTTCAGCTTAGGTCATGCATGATCCCAGGGTCTTGGGATCCAGAACTACATCGGACTCCTTGCTCAGGTGGGAGCTTGCTTTTCCCTCTGCCTGCTGCTCCCGCTGCTTGTGCTCTCTCTCCGACAAATAAATAAATAAAATCTTAAAAAAAAAATTTGGAAAAGAATGAAACATGAAGAACGGTAGCGTAGTTGAACAAATTATACCTTAAAGTTTTAGATGTGAGACAAAAAGCGATTTTAAAATTTATTTATTTGAGAGTAAGAGAGGGAAAGGGTGTGGGGGTGTGTTGGCAGATAGACAGGGAGAGGGAGAGGGAAACTCCAAGCAGATTCCATGCTGAGCATGGAACCCTATGCAAGACTCAATCTCATGACCCTGAGATCTCAACCTGAACTGAAACCAAGAGCTGACACCTAACTGACTGCACCATCCAAGCACCCTGGAAAAAAACTATTTTAAAAATAAAATTCATCTACAATTTTTTGTTATTCCAATTTAAACTGTGTGTACATATATGTAATTTTTACAACAGTTCATTTTTAGTATAAATTCTGAAAGTACAGAGGGGGAAAAAAGAAAAAGTTATTCATGAATCAGATATTCAGAGATAGCTATGGTTAACATTTTCATGTATTTTCCTCAGACTATTGTCTGTTCTTTCATTTTTATCAGGAGACTATTCTTCCCCGTTTTATTGATCTACGTTTTGAGTCCCTGGCAATTTTTTAAGAAAGATTTTATTTATTTATTGGACATAGAACACAAGCAGGTGGAACAGCAGAGAGAGGGAGAGGGAGAAGCAGGCTCCTGGTGAGCAGGAACCCTGATGTGGGTCTCAACCCCAGGGCCCTGGGATCATGACTTGTGCTGAAGGCAGCCACTTAACCAAATGAGCCACCCAGGCACCATCCCTGGCAGTTTTTAAAAACTAGTTTTTTGAGAAATGAAAGAGGGGAAGTGAGATGACATCAGGTCACAGGAGTTCAGGTAGATAGTCATCGAACCATTCCCAACACCTACCCAGCCAACAGGAGATCAAAGAGAAGAAGAGCAGCAATTCTAGAAACAGAAAATTGACCACTTTCTTTAAAGTAGGACGTGCAGAGAAGTGAATCCGAAGCAATGGGAAGATAGACCGCAGGGCAAGGGGCTGGCTCCCAGCAACTGGTGGAGCAATGGAGCACAGAATCTGAATTTTTAGAAGTTTGTTCCACTAAGGGACATTGCTCCAGAGGCTAAGCGGGGCTGGAACCTTGTGGGGACAGTGTGGTCTCAGGCCCTGCGGAGTCACTGAAGGATTGGGGGTATCTGAGAGTAGCAGAGCTTGCAGGTATCAGAGCAGGGAAGCCAACTATAGAGACGGAGTTGAGGAGTGAGCTCTCAGCTAGAGTTCACCTTAACCTGTGATCTGAGGCACAGTCGGGCCACTGCTCTTTGAGCAGGGACCCCACAAGTGGCTGATCTGGGGAGACTCACCTTCCTTCTCTGGAGGCAGGAATCTGCTGGGTTTGGAGACTCCAAACCGGGCTGTGTGCCAGAGACAGAAATGCTGGGTCACAGGCTGGGTGACACAGAGGGTGGCCGGAGACCAGGGAGACAGGAAGGATTGACTGCATTTCTCTGAGAGCACACTGAGGAATGGGGCCCCGAGCTCTCGGCTCCTCTGGGCCAGTGACTGGGAGGCCGCCACTTTCATTCCCGTCCTCCAGAGCTCGAGGGAAACTGTTCAGGGAACAAAAGCTCCCGAGAGCGAACCTGAGCAGATAACTTAGCCTGACCCCTGACAAGGGTGGCACAATTCCACCGGGGGAAAGACATTTGAGAATCAAGGCAAGAGGCCCCTCCCCTAGAAGATCAGCAAGAAATCCAGCCAAAACCAGGCTCAGTGATCAAGGAGAACAGCAGAATTCCAGAGGAGGAGAAAGCAAAGCATGGAATTTATGGCTTTCTCCCCATGATTCTTTAGTCTTACAAAGTTAATTAAATTTCTTTAATTTTATTTTTTTCTTATTCTAAATTTTTAAAACTTTTCCTCTTTCCTCTTTTAATGTTTTTTAACTACTTTATCTTAAAAATACCTTTCTAAAAAAATCTTTTAAAACCTTCATTATTATAGTCATATTTTATCCTCCACTGTATCTAACTTTATTTTTTGTATACATATATGTTTTTTTTGTATAAAAAATTTGGGGATACAATTTCATTCAATAGATCAAAATATGCCCTAAATCTAGCACAGGGCTTTGTTCTAGTCTCTAGCCTGAGCAAATTCTCTCCACTTTCTTTTTCCAACCAACATATCAATTCCTTTTTTAGATTTTTTAAAAAAATTTCCATCTTTATAGTCATATTTCATCCCTTCATCATGTTTACTCTTATTTTGGAATATATATATATTATATATATATATATATATATAATATATATATATGCTTTACTTTCTTTAAAATTTTGGGAGGTACTTTCTTTTAAAAGACTAAAATACACCCAAAATCAAGTGGGTGGCTCTATTCTATTCACCAGTCTAATATATATATAATTTTTAAAATTTCTTTTTACCCCCTTTATTCTCCCTCCATTTGGGGTCTCTTTTGATTTGGTTAGCATACATTTTTCTGTGGTCTTTGCCACCCTTTTAGTATTTTATTCTCTCGTTCATATATTCTTATCTGCATATAATGACAAGACAGAAAAACTCACCACAAAAAAAAGAACAAGAGGCTGTACTGAAGGCTAGGACATTGGTAATATGTCATATCTAGAGTTCAGAAAGACAGTTCTCAAGGTGCTAGTTGGGCTTGAAAAAGGTATGGAAGATATTAGGGAAATGCTGTCTGGAGAAATAAAAGCCCTTTCTGGAGAAATAAAAGAACTAAAATTTAACCAAGCTGAAATTTAAAAAGCTATTAATGAGATGCAATAAAAAATGGAGGCTCTTACTGCTAGGATAAATGAGGCAGAAGAGAGAATCACTGACAAAGAAGACCAAATGACAGAGAATAAAGAAGCTGAGCAAGAGACAAACAACTACTGGACCACGAGGGGAGAATTCAAGAGATAAGTGATACAATAAGGTGAAACAATATTACAATAATTGGGATTCCAGAAGAAGAAGAAAGAGAGAGGGGGGTAGAAGGTATATTGGAGTGAATTATAGTGAAGAATTTCTCTAATATGGCAAAGGGAACAAGCATCAAAAACCAGGAGGCACAGAGAATCCCCCTCAATATCAATAAAAACAGGTCCACACAGCATCATTTAATAGTAAAACTTAAAGTCTTAGTGACAAAGAGAAAATCCTGAGAGCAGCTTGGGGCAACAAGTCAGTAACATACAATGGTAAAAATATTAAATTGGCAGCAGACTTATCCATAGAGACCTGGCAGGCCAGAAAGAACTGGCATAATATATTCAAAGCATTAAGTGAGAAACACATGTAGCCAAGAATACTATATCCAGCTATGCTATCATTGAAAACAGAAGAAGAGATAAAAAGATACCAGGACAAATAAGAATGAAAAGAATTTGTAAACACCAAACCAGCCCTATAGGAAATATTGAAAGGGGTCCTCTAAGCAAAGAGAGAGCCTAAAAATAGTAGACAAGAAAGGAACAGAGATAATATAGAGTAACAGTCACCTTACAGGCAATACAGTGACACTGAATTCATATCTTTCAATAGTTACCCTGAAAGTAAAATGGGCTAAATGCCCCAACCAAAAGACAAAGGGTATTAGAATGGATAAAAAACCAAACAAAACCCGTCAATATGCTGTCTACAAGAAACTCATTTTAGACCCGAAGACACCTCCAGATTTCAAGTGAGGGGGTGGAAAACAATTTACCATGCTAATGGACATCAAAAGAAAGCTAGAATGGCAATCCTTATATCAGATCTACTAGATTTTGAGTGAAAGACTATAATAAGAGATGAGGAAGGATACTATATCATACTCAAAGAGTCTGTCCAACAAGAAGATCTAACAATTTTAAATATCTATGCCCCTAACATGGGAGCAGCCAACTATATAAACCAATTAATAACAAAATCAAAGAAATACATTGATAATAATACAATAATAGTAGGGGACTTTAACACCCCCCTCACTGATATGGACAGATCATCCAAGCAAAAGATCAACAAGGAAATAAAGGCCTTAAATGACACACTGGACCAGATGGACATCACAGATATATAGAGAACATTCCACCCCAAAGCAACAGAATACACATTCTTCTCTAGTGCACATGGAACATTCCCCAAAACAGATCACATTCTGGGTCACAAATCAGGTCTCAACTGGTACCAAAAGATGGGGATCATTCCCTGCATATTTTCAGACCACAATGCTCTGAAGCTAGAACTCAATAAAGAGGAAAGTTGGAAAGAACTCAAATACATGGAGGCTAAAGAGCATCCTACTAAAGAATGAATGGGTCAACCAGGAAATGAAAGAAGAATTTAAAAATTCATGGAAACAAATGAAAATGAAAACACAACTGTTCAAAATCTGTGGGACACAGCAAAGGTGGTCCTGAGAGGAAAGTATATAGCAATATAAGACCTTCTCAACAAAGAAGAAAGGTCTCAAGTACACAACCTAACCCTACACCTAAAGGAGCTGGAGAAAGAACACCAAAGAAAGCCTAACCCAGCAGGAGAAGAGAAATAATAAAGAGCACAGCAGAAATCAATGAAATAGAAACCCAAAAAACAGTAGAACAAATCAATGAAACTAGAAGCTGGTTCTTTGAAAGAATTAAGCAGATTGATAAACCCCTGGCCAAACTTAACAAAAAGAAAAGAGAAAGGACCCAAATAAATAAAATCATGAATGAAAGAGGAGAGATTACAACCAACACCAAAGAAATACAAACAACTGTAAGAACATATTATGAGCAACTATATGCCAGCAAAACTGACAATCTGGAAGAAATGGGTGCACTCCTAGACACTCCTGCATAGGAGTGTCTTTGTCTTCTGAGGAAGACACAAAGAAATTGAAAAACGTTCCATACTCATGGATTGGAAAAACAAATATTGTGAAAATGTCTGTGCTACCTAAAGCAATCTACATGTATAATTTGATGGTTTATAAACCATCAAAACCGAACCAGGAAAATAGAAAACCTGAACAGACCCATAAACAGTAAGGAGATTGAAGCAGTCATCAAAAATCTCCCAACAAACAAGAGACCAGGGCCAGATGGCTTCCCAGGGGAATTCTACCAAACACTTAAAGAAGAATTAAAACATATTCTCCTGAAACTGTTACAGAAAATAGAAATGGAAGGAAAACTTCCAAACTCATTTTATGAGGCCAGCATTACCTTCATCCCAAAACCAGACAAAGACCCCATCAAAAAAAGAGACTTACAGACCAATATCCTTGATGAACACTACAGACCAATATCCTTGATGAACACAGAGGCAAAAATTCTCACCAAGATACCAGCCAATAGGATCTAACAGTACATTAAAAGGATTATTCACCATTACCAATGGTGACTAATAGGAGTTATTCCAGTGCTGCAAGGTTGGTTCAACATCTGCAAATCAATCCATATGATATAATACATTAATAAAAGAAAGAACAAGAACCATATGATATTCTCAATAGTTGCTGAAAAAGCATCCGGCAAAGTATAGCATCTTTTTTTAAAAAAATATAGTTTATTTATTTGATAGATATGCACCGAGAAAGGGAACACAAGCAGAGGGAGTGGGAGAGGGAGAAGCAGGCCTCCTACCAAGCAGGGAGCTCAACGTGGGGCTCGATCCCAGAACCCTGGGATCATGACCTGAGCCAAAGGCAGTTGCTTAACAACTGAGCTACCCAGGGGCCCCTAGCATCCTTTCTTGATCAAAACTCTTCAAAGTGTAGGGATAGAGGGTACATACCTCAATATCCTCAAAGCAATCTATGGAAAACCCAAAGTGAGTATCATTCTCAATGGAGAAAAACTGAGAGCCTTTCCACTAAGGTCAGGAACACGGCAGGGATGTCCGTTATCACCACCGTTATTCAACACAGTACTAGAAGTTCTAGCGTCAGCAATCAGACAACAAAAAATTAAAGGCATCCAAATCGGCAAAGAAGAAGTCAAACTATCACTCTTTGCAGATGATATGATATTTTATGTGGAAAACCCAAGACTCCACTCCAAATCCGCTAGAACTTGTACAGGAATTCAATAAAGTATCAGGATATAAAATCAATGCAGAGAAATCAGTTGCATTTCTACACACCAACAAGAGAGAAGAAAGAGAAATTAAGGAGTTGATCCCATTTATAATTGCATCCAAAACCACAAGATACCTAGGAATAAACCTAACCAAAGAGGTAAAGAATCTATACTTATAAAACTATAAAGTACTCATGAAAGAAACTGAAGAAGACACCAAGAAATTGAAAAATGTTCCATACTCATGGATTGGAAGAACAAATAATTGTGAAAATGTCTATGCTACCTAAAGCAATCTACATGTATAATGCAATCCCTATCAAAATACCATCTACCTTCTTTCAAAGAAATGGGACAAATAATCCTAAAATTTATATGGAACCAGAAAAGACCTCAAAAGGTGGGAGGAATGTTGAAAAAGAAAACCAAATCTGGTGGCATCACAATTCCAGACTTCAAGCTCTATTACAAAGCTGTCTTCATCAAGACAGTATGGTACTGACACGAAAACAGACACATAGATCAATGGAACAGAATAGAGAGCCCAGAAATAGACCCTCAACTCTATGGTCAACTAATCTTTGACAAAGCAGAAAAGAATGTCCAATGTAAAAAAGACAGTCTCTCTTCAACAAATGGTGTTGAGAAAATTGGACAGCCACATGCAAAAAAATGAAACTGGACCATTTCCTTACACCACACACAAAAACAGACTTCAAATAGATGGAAGACCTTAATGTAAGAAAGGAATCCATGAAAATCCTTGAGGAGAACACAGGCAGCAACCTCTTCGACTTTAGCCACAGCAACTTCTTCCTAGAAACATTTCCAAAGGCAAGGGAAGCAAGGGCAAAAATGAACTACCGGGACTTCATCAAGATCAAAAGCTTTTGCGTAGCAAAGGAAACAGTCAACAAAACCAAAAGACAACTGACAGAATGGGAGAAGAAATTTGCAAACAACATATAAGATAAAGGGCTAGTATCCAAAATCTATAAAGAACTTTTCAAACTCAACACCCAAAGAACAAATAATCCCATCAAGAAATGGGCAGAGGACATGAACAGACATTTCTGCAAAGAAGACACCCAGATGGCCAACAGACACATGAAAGAGTGCTCCACATCACTCGGCATCAGGGAAATACAAATCAAACCACAGTGAGATACCACCTCACACCAGTCAGAATGGCTAAAATTAACAAGTCGGGAAACAACAGATGCTGGTGAGGATGCAGAGAAAGGGGAACCCTCTTACCCTGTTGGTGGGAATGTAAGCTGGTGCAACCACTCTGGAAAAGAGCATGGAAGTTCCTCAAAAAGTTGAAAATAGAGCTACTCTGTGACCCAGCAATCACACTACTGGGTATTTACCCTAAAGATACAAATGTAGTGATCCAAAGGGGCATGACCATCGGAATGTTTATAGCAGCAATCTCCACAATAGCCAGACTGTGGAAAGAACCTAGATGTCCATCAACAGATGAGTGGATAAAGAAGATGTGGTATATATGTATACAATAGAAAACTGTGCAGCCATCAAAAGAAATGACATCTTGCCATTTGCAATGACATGCATGGAACTAGAGGGTATCATGCTGAGCAAAATAATTCAATCAGAGAAAGACAATTATCATATGATCTCTCTGATATGAGGAATTTGAGAGGCAAAGTGGGAGGCTTGGGGGATAGGGAAGGAAAAAATGAAACAAGATGGGATCGGGAGGGAGACAAACCATAAGAGACTGTTAATCTCAGAAAACAACTGATGGTTGCTGGGGGGAGAGGGGTATGGAGAGAGTGATTGGGTTATGGACATTGGGGAGGGTATGTGCTATGGTGAGTGCTGTGAAGTGTGTAAGCCTGATGATTCACAGACTTGTACCCCTGAGGCAAATAAATATATTATGTGTTAATAAAAAAAATTTTTTTAAGTAGTTTTTGTTCTTTGTTTTTTAAGAGTTTTATTTATTTATATGACAGAAAGAGCGAGAGAGCACAAGCAGGGGGAACAGTAGAGAAAGAGGGAGAAGAAGGCTCCCCATTGAGTAGGGACCTAAATGCAGGGCTTGATTCCAGGATCCTGGGACCATGACCCGAGCCAAAGGCAGATACCTAACCATCTGAGCTACCCAGGCACCCCTAAAAACCCCTAAAAGCTAGACTCATTCATATTTGGAAGATTTTTGAGTTTTGTTATTATAAAATTTTTTTTTAATTTCAATGCAATTATGAAGGAATAATGTCTTTTTTTTAGACATAGGTGTATTTCCATCTTTTTCTATACTATGCATTTAAAATGTACCTCTCTAGTGCTGGACTGCTTTTCAGAGAAGCAGTTAGTTTAGTTTTGTTTTTTTAAAGATTTTATTTATTTATTTGACAAAGTGAGAAAGACCACAAGTAGGTCACAGAGAGAATGGGAGAAGCAGGCTCCCCGCCGAGCAGAGAGCCCAATGTGGGGCTCGATCCCAGGACCCTGAGATCATGACCTGAGCTGAAGTTAGAAACTTAACCCTCTGAGCCACCCAGGTGCCCCTAGAGAAGCAGTTCTATTAACTGCAGCATGTTAGATTTAAGTGGATTCACTGGAAGTAAACCAAGTATCACTTTATCCCCTCCTTAACAACCTACTCTAAATTGGAAGCAAAAAGTTTTCAGGTAAATATGCATATGATGGTCATCACGTAATGGTAGGGCTGCCAAGAGATTTTCAAAATAATGAGTCAGATTTCTCTGATGAAATAAAACAACTAAAGAAAGAAAATTATTTTACTAGATAAAATTTTATGAAGAGATTTTTCTTTGAGGGATTCTCTGTAAGGTTAGCATATCTAATGAATTCTGGTGCAGGATTCAGCCTCTCACCTTCAATCCCAGTTCCCATACTATGGACTGCAGTTTAGAGGTAATCTTGGGCATACATTTTTGGCAATAGGTCTTCAGTTGCCTTTAAGAAGATTTCAATCTCATTTGAAGCAGAAGCCTTCACTGACCAATGGATAAGATGACAAAGATGACCAATGGAGGAAAATATTCAGTCTAAATCTGAACGTAAACACACAAATTCTCTGTAGCCTCTCTCTGACATGCCACCACCCCCATATAAGTCAGGATCAAGAATGAAAATATTCTAATCCTATGCAGACAGTGAATATACATAACAAAGTGATTTAAACTGTTGAGTAGAATTTTTTTCATTTTTGTTCTTTATAATCAAGAAAATTATTTGTATAAAGTGTCAAAAATTCTGATGTACACCTATAGAAATAATTGATAAAAATAATTCCTGTCACATTCTTAAAACAGTGACAGACTGCTATGGAAGAAGCAAACATTAACAATTTCTAGAAATGATATATATGACTGTCAAAAGTTAGGATTTTAATGAACAAGTAACTAATAGAGTGGTAAAGGTGAGAAATGAATGTGTGATTTGAATGTTAAAGCAGAGTAAGTCTTGAACAATGTATAACCAAAAAAACGGAAAATACAAGAAAAAAAATTGATACCTGGAATGTCAGGTGGACCAATATTTGTCTATGGGAATTTCAGAAGAAAGAAATGGAAGAGAAGAAATAATTTTGTAAATAATAAAGAAAAATTCCTCTGAACTGAAGAAATCTGAGTTTTCAAACTGAAATCCCGTCTAGTGCAAAACAAAATGTGTGAAAAGATCCATGCCTCTATATATCCAGGTAAACTGTGATAATTAAAAAAAAAACAACAAAAAACAAAAAACCCTTGGGCGCCTGGGTGGCTCAGTGGGTTAAGCCGCTGCCTTCGACTCAGGTCATGGTCTCAGGGTCCTGGGATCAAGTCCCGCATCGGGCTCTCTGCTCAGCAGGGAGCCTGCTTCCTCCTCTCTCTCTCTGCCTGCCTCTTTGCCTACTTGTAATCTCTCTCCGTCAAATAAATAAATAAAATCTTTAAAAAAAAAAAAAAAAAAAAAAGAATAAGAAACCAGGGGTTGAGGTTGCTCAAGGTTGCATGGCTAGAATCCAGTTCTCTGTGCACTAAGCATACCCCACCACCTTTAAAAAACAAACAAACAAACAAAAAAAAAAAAAACCCAGGCTTAAAAGCTCATAAAGACAAGAAAACAAGGAGTAAACAAAAAGACAAAAAGTAATGGAATGAGCCTGGTAGCCTCTGGAATTCTTAACATGTCTGAATGCTTGAGGACAGTGGAATAGTGATTTCAAAGGAACCACTATGAGGAAAATGTGATTTTGATCTTGAAACCATTACTTGGCCAAATTGTTACTCAAATGTGAGGGCAAGATATAAACATTATTGAAGGTTCAAGGATTCGTAATCTCATCCACATACTAACAGACATCACTTAAAGAGGAACTTCATCAAAGAATGATTTACAAGAAAAAGAACGAGATTTTCAAAGAACGTTGCTTCTTAATAGAATCTATAAAGAAAGAAAGAACAAAGTGACAAAAAAATCAGAGACTCCAGTGGATAGTGACTTTTGAAACATTTTTCCTCAAGCAGCAGAGGTTTATAGTAACTAACAGGATTTTCTCTTCCTTCTCTAGGAGTCCAAGTACAATACTATATTATGCAATGGATGTTTACACAATCATAATTCTAAAATTTCTGATGTTTTTATCTTAAATTTTAGATCTATTTGTGGACAAAACATAAATTATGTAATAATAGCTCAAATATTACAAACCTAGGAGAGAGAAAATGAGAGATAATAAGAAATAACGATATAGTGTTTACAGTTATAACAGTAACCTCCAGGAGAAAAAAATAGAACAAAAACCAAAACCTCACAACACTGTTAATAGGAGTTTCCTTTGAAGACTGGCGGTGGAGTTCTGTAGCTTTTTCCTTTTCCTTTTTTATGCCCTTCCACTTAATTTGATTTGATTTACCACGTATAGGCATACCTTCAAAATTTTTTAAAAATCTCTTTTTAAAAAGTTTATTTATTTATTTGACACAGAGAGAGAGATCACAAGTAGGCAGAGAGGCAGACAGAGAGGGGGGGGGCAGCAGGTTCCCTGCTGAGCAGAGAGCCGGAAGTGGGGCTCAGTCCCAGGACCCCTGAGATCATGACCTGAGCCGAAGGCAGAGACTTAACCCACTGAGCCACCCACATGCCCCATAACTTCATGATTCTTTAAAAAATGTTTAAAATAAGAAATACAGGGTATTCCATCAGTGAGGGATAATTCAGTAATTATGACATATAATGGAATACTGACCAAATGGTGAAAGAGATACATCTATAGGTACTGACATGAGAAACTGCCCATGAGTAAAAAAATAAGCTGCAGAAATGATAGTGGATAATGAAATAATGCTGTTTATGTTAAAAAATTATGTAACAGAAAGAGAAAGAGGGTGTTTGTGTGTTTGTGTGCATATAAATGTTTGTAGCTGTAGCAACAATTTACCAAAATGATGGGAGCTTTTGAAGATATTTTAGTGTTTTGGACTAAATTTGTTTTTTTAAAGATTTTATTTTTTAAAGATTTTATTTATTTATCTGACAGACAGAGAGAGCACAAGTAGGCAGAGCAGCAGGCAGAGGGAGATAGAGAAGATCTCTCAGCAAGGAGCCCAATGCAGGGCTCGATCCCAGAACCCTGGGCTCACCACCAAAGCCAAAGGCAGACACTTAACTGACTGAGCCACCCAGGTATCCCTACAGATTTTATTTTTAAGAAAGCTCTATACAATGTGATACAAAGTGCGAGGCTTGAACTTACAACCCCAAGATCAAGAGTTGCATGATCTACCAAAGCCAGCCAAGTGCCTGCCCCTAGACTGCGTTTTTAGTAAGTAGAATTTATAAGCACACTTTGGTTTCTTTTTGAGGTAGTTTAAATTTCTGCATATACACATCTGCACTAATTACCATTTTTGGTACCACTCTCAAGAGAATAAGATGGAATTTCAATAATGTTTAAAATATTAACATGTTAATTATTCCAGCTGTTACTCAATCTGGCAACCTTCAGACGCAAGTTAGTCTCACTAGTGTTTTCTATTTGGAAATGACTGAAACTGAACCAAAAAAGAGGACTTTTTTATACTGAAAAATTTGAAAATGTATAACATCATAGAAGTCAAGTAAGTTGGATTTCTGGCATTAGACAGCTCTAAAAACTATTAACAGTCTATTTTTACTTCAAACAACATTAAAACATATTCAGTCATAAATCCTCTTTTTAAAAATTTAGTTTTTCTTACCAGGCTATTTTCTTTCCAAGCTTCTGGGAACTTGGGTCTCTGTTTTTCCCTAGATACCAGAACCTGCATATCTTCAAAAGTGGGATGGTTTCCAACTTCTGTCTGAAAAGCCATCTGGTATTCTGGTACAGATTCACCTGTGTATTTTTTTTTAAAAGAAGGTTAGAGTAAAATTTCCAACTATGTTAAAATGATGGAATAACAGCAGAATTTCTGATATCAAGTAAGCAGAGAAATTATGTCATAATCTTTTTTTTTTTAACCTTTTAGGACATATTTGGAAATCCAAAAGAGATCCTATTGAGGATTTAATACATTATTAATAAATGCTTTACTTAGAATAGCCTTTGATAAGTTAAACGTCTGTTGATAAATCAAGTGGTAGTTTCAACAGTGGACATAGCTGTTTTTAAATGGTTTCTAATATTACTAAATTGGGGGGGTTATTATATACATAAGTTGTACTTAATACTTGAAAATGCTGAATTCTTATCCCATATAGGGATCAAGGGTGGTGAATATGAGGAAAAAGTCCAAGATCTAGTACAACAAATGTTTGTACAACCAAATATAAGCATACAGGATGTATAGTCATGCTGTCTTAATATGTCACCATCTCTACTATAGTCCAGCCAGATTGTATCAAATGTCACAAAAATTTTTATGATAATGGCCATAATAGAAAAATCAATATATTGATATGTTTTAAAAATCCTCTTAAGAAACAGTATCTAGATCAAGGATTTTTAAGTATCATTAACTATTCTACCACTGTTTAATACCCCTATTTATCACCAAGTAAGCACAATTAGCTGCTTGTGATGAAAAGCTCATGATTTTTACAAAATGTTATCAAATTAAACTTAATAAACATATTGAGCATACAGAAGATCTCTGGGACCAACAGTCAGAAAACCAATGGTCTAGTCAAAATCTTGACAAACATAGGAGAGAGATTCTTCCTGTCTCCTGGCACCAGTCCCACCCCATTAAAATGACAAGATAAATTAGAAGGAAGAACACCAGAATGTAGGATAAGGCACTTAAACTCTAATCCTGGCTTCATCTTTCTTCAGGAAGTCATTTATTTTATTTATTTATTTATTTTGAGAGAGAGACAGAAAGACTGACAGACAAGCAAGCTCCAGCCAACACGGGGCTTGATCTCATAACCCTGAGATCAAGAGATCAAACCTGAGCCAAAATCAAGAGTCAGATGCTTAACTGACTAAGCCACTGAGGAGACCCTGGAAAAGTCGTTTACTCTGTTTTAATTTTCCTGTCAGCAAAATGGCAATGGCTGTCTTCCTTATCTCACTCACATGGAGATAATATAAAAGTTATAATGACCCAGATAGAAAGTACTTTATAAACATGTTTTTAATTTTTGTTTCAATTTGGATATTCAAAACAACATGTAAACAATTGCTCTCCTCCAATATTAAGAAAGATTATATTACAAAGGTTAATTCTATAATTTGTGCAGTACAACCCCCAAATTTTGGAGTATTACACTATCTATACAAGAGATATTTTCACATACTCTAAACATTTAAGCAGATACTTATTGCCATCAAATATTGAACTTCGAAAGACAAAACTGAAAGATTCAATCCTGCTAGTGTATCACTTTCATCCATGAAACCTCATTTGATAAAACCTCAACCCACAGTATCTGTGAACGCTAAGATATTTAGTAGTATATCTTACCTGTCTCTCTGAGACATAAACACTACACACATATATATCTTCTAAGTACTATTTCTTATTTTTTCCCAAATGCTGGTTCAGAATAATTAAAAATACACAATTTTACTTATTTGTTTTAATCAGGTCTAAAATAAAATTAGAAAACCTGCTAAATAAAACTGATGAACAATCTTACTTTGTAAATGAAGTAACATTAAGAACTGTCAATTTTCTAATAAATTTTCATGGCTCTAAATCTAATTGTTTAATAGATTAGAGCTAACTTAGTATTAGGCACTAGAGATATAAAGAAATGAATGTCAGTGACATCATCATCATCATCATGAATTCTAATAGTCTTACTGGATTTCCTTAAAACTTTATAATCAGTAGATTGCTCAAGGGAAGTTTTATAATCCTATTTTCTTTCAAACTGTCCAAAACAGATCAAATGTCTATGAATATCAGCACTATTCTTCTCACCTCATTTGCTATTTATTAATTATGTCTCTAAGCAGTTAGGAACTTTCTAGTTCCCTTCTTAAATTATGCTTGTTCTCTTTTTTCTTTTTTTTTCTCTAGCTTTCCTATTTTCTTTCTTCCTTCCATATTTCTTTTTTATAAATATTGCAGTATTTCACTCCTTTTTTGTAATACAGACACCTATTCCTTTATTTTGCAAATATTTTACTGAGAGTCAGTCTACGTAACATAATGTTTACATTTAATAATACAGCATGTACTGCATTTGGAGGTATACCATAAAAGTTTGAAAAAATGTTTTCCAAGAATTGTATCATTATAACATGCTATTCTATGCTGATTAGTATGTTTTTGGGATCCTTTTTATTCAACTCCCTCCCATTTCATTGTTAACATTTTTTTTTTTTTTGTAAGATGAATATATTCTGTATTCTCAAAATAAAGCTAGAGAAAATATTAAAATCATAGAATACATTTACAATAGTGTACTATAAAATATGCCCATTTAAGTGGCCCCACACAGCTCAAAACCATGTTGTTCAAAGGTCAACTGTATGTATGTTAAGTTGTTAAGAAATCACAGAAGTTCTTGAGTGGCTGAACATACAAAACAGCTGCCAACTGATTTGAGCAACAGGACACAAGTATTAAATTACAAGTTCTACCAGGTCCATGAAAGTAAGTGAATTCACCTGGAGTGGAAAAGTGAAGGCTTATTTTACCTATTTCAAAATCTCTTCCCATATTCTACTACTTTGATATGGCCTGTGTGAGGGAGATGTATCAGTTAAAAAGGTTTAAATATACACTCTTAAAGGTTAAACCTATCTGTAGCTTAATGTCACTAATTGAATGAAATATATTGGTTTCTTCCTCATCACCAGTCACATCACCCTCACTGATGATTTCAGAGATGAAGTATCCGGAGAAGGAAATTCTAACCTGAGGAGGATGTTATGCGAAGAAATGCAGGTAGCTAAAGGTGTGCCGGTGAGGCAGCATTAGAAAAACGGCCTACTTTGTCTCCACAGACTCTCCTACCTTAAAAGCATCAGCTACAGCATTTGAAACCATCCTCACTGCTCCATTTCTTTTATGTGCCTAGAACTGTTAATGCTTGATAAATCCTATCTATTACCATGCATGCATTTAGTAAGCAGTTTGATTAATAATACTCATTTTACTCACACTTAATAACTTCCTCACTCTTAAATAGACTTCTCTAAGTAAAAATTATTTTGAAAATAAATTTAAAATAATTTTTGAGTCAGGAAGCTTAATGTACAATTTAGATCTTTTATTACCTTTTACTTTTTTATTTTTATTATCTTTATCACATTGCATTTATTTAGTACAACCTCCTCACACCTTTGCACTGACTTGCAATATAAAATTAAATCTGTTTAAATAAAATAATGTTCCACGCTAATAAAACTCTAAAAGATTACTTTTTAAAATGCAGTAAATATTTAAAACATATTTTGAAATGATAAATAATAAAAATCAACATGAATCCAGTGACATTATCCTCCACATTATTTAAAATATCATATTATTCCCCACAAAAGAATTCAATATGAGAGTTCAATGCAAAACAAATATTGCCTGATATTTTACATTCAATTTGTATCTTTACTTCTATTCTCAGGCAGATATTTTCTCTTAAAAGTAATGCTTTAGGGCGCCTGGGTGGCTCAGTGGGTTAAGCCGCTGCCTTCGGCTCAGGTCATGATCTCAGGGTCCTGGGATCGAGTCCCACATTGGGCTCTCTGCTCAGCAGGGAGCCTGCTTCCTCCTCTCTCTCTCTGCCTGCCTCTCTGCCTAATTGTGATCTCTCTCTGTCAAATAAATAAATAAAAAATCTTAAAAAAAAAAAAAAAAAAAAAAAAAAAAAAAAAAGTAATGCTTTAACTGTTCCTTATGAATACATCTTATTCATTGCTACTGCATATTTATCATTTTTTGATGACTCAGTAGTAATTAATTATTACTGTAATTAATTACATATTTCTGTAATTAAGCATTTCTGAAGTTTAAGGGTAAAAAAATCATATTATATTCAATCATACAAAATACTCTTGATTTTTTAAATGTCATTATTTGTTATACTATTTTTAAGTAGTTTGCTAAACTGAGTGTTACACAAAAAAACTACTTCTATTTCCTAAGTTGATAAGAACTCAGCTCATTCCTATACCAGATCTTAAAACCTTAAGGGTTAATCTTTATCATCTTTGAGAATTTCTAAAGAATCAGTCAACTATACCGCATCTGTATTTGTGAATTTGTATTTGTGAATTATTTTGTCCAGCCGCTTTATCATTGTTAACATTTTTAAGAGTACCCTAAATCTTCTTCCTGTGCTGTCTTAATACTTTTCCTTTCCATACTCTGTAACATTTCTGTCTTCTCTATTCCACAGAATCTCTTCTAAGAATACTAATGACATCCTCCAATTCAAATTCAAAGATCATTCCTCAGTTCTATTTCCTTTTGACTTCATATTACATCTACTGCTATCAATATGGGTTCTTAACATTTTCTAACATTGACTTCCAAGATATTATTTCTTAGTTTTCTCACTATTTTTCTGACCAATGGTATTCTTAACTAACCTACTGGTACAGGGAGGTCCCCCAATATGCAGTCTTCACTGCTCAATTTTTTTGCATTCTTCATTTGTTCTCTTAGGAAAGAGCATTCACTCATAAGTTCCCATTTACCATCTGTATATAGATAATTTCCAAAACACTTTAAATTCTCTCAAATCCTCCTAATTTAAAAAATTCTTTAAAAATTTTTTCTTCAGTTGTCCCATCAATACCCCATCCAAAAGTCTCCATAACTAACTCACCTTTCCAATGTAAACCAATATTTTTTCCCAAGTTCCTGGCTGCCACCCTATTTCTTTGATCTCTGAGTATTTCCCAATTCCTTAGATTTTCTTCTAATAGCTAAGCAGAATGACAGATTTCTCCTCTACATTTTCTTACATGTGCCTTTTCTTGTCAATTTCCATATCCAAGATTATAGGATCTCTTATAGCAACTCTTGTTTTTTTTTCTTTTATTTTTATTTTCATATTTACCATTTTAACAATTTTTAAGCATATAGTTAGTCCCCTGGTAACAAGTACATTAATAAT
Source organism: Mustela lutreola (assembly GCF_030435805.1). Lineage (NCBI taxonomy): Eukaryota > Metazoa > Chordata > Mammalia > Carnivora > Mustelidae > Mustela > Mustela lutreola. The sequence goes on from NC_081292.1 coordinate 197,141,658, forward strand.
GTGTAACCATCTCTACTACCCATCTCTAGAATGTTTTTCATCTTCCCAAACAGAAACTATGTATCCATTAAACAGTAACGCCTTATTTCTTTTCCCGGTTTTTAACTATTGTTTTTTTAGTAATCTCCACCCCCAAAATGGGACTCAAACTCTTGGTTGCAACCCAGAGATCAAGAGTCACATGCTCTACTGAATGAGCCTGTCTTTCCCCTTTTTAAACTGCCTTTAATTCTTTCTATTTCAATTCATCCTACATGTTACTAAAATAATAGGCAAATAAGATTGAATTGCCTTTCCCTTTTCTTTTTTCTTCTTTTTTAAAGATTTATTTAAGAGAGAGAGAGCGCGTAAGCATGGGGAAGAGGCAGAGAACCTTCAGGTATACTCCATGCTGAGGATGGAGCCCCATGTGGGGCTCAATCTCAGGACTCTGAGATTATGACCTGAGACAAAACTAAGAATTGGATGCTTAATCATCTGTGCCACCAAGGCACTCTGCCTTTCCCTTTTCAAACACTTGATATTGCTCTTTATTATTTATCAGACCAAAAGCAATAGTTATTCTCTGACTGCAATAGTTGTCCAAAAACTGTTGTTGATGGCAATATACTAATGCTGGTATAAGAATCATTTTAGTCAGACATGCTTCTAAAAAACAAAATATTCTGGATTAGGATGTATTAAAAAAAATCTGTGGCCAAATTCCAATAATAGAAATAAAAAGTTGCAAAAGTTCCAATAATATGTGTGATACTACTGCAGTTTTGCTATGTCCAGAAAAATACTTCAATTGAGTACTCCATACTTCCAATTAAAGAGGGAAAAATGCTTCTAAATAATAACTGATGGACCTGTAGTCAATCTAAATAATTATTAACTTATTTTATTTTTAGAATTATAAACTATTAAGTGCTTAAAGGTTTTAAAGCCAAAAAATTCAACCCTACCACTAATCCTTGTTTTTATTCAATAGCTTCATTTCATAATTTGTCTAATGCTGATTCAATTGACTGTTTTCCTTTTCCTGTGCTTTTAATGTTATTTCTGTAAGATAGAAGCTATATATATCAAATCATTTTGTATGTCATCTAGAAGAATGCAATGCATATATTGATAGTTAAAGTTTTTATAGGACAATAAGGACAGTAATATAATTCTAACAAAAAGATAAAAACTATAAAATCACTTGGCTAATTCAAATAAGCCTCAAACAAGCATTCATATTATATGAGTGTTCTTTCATTAAAAGAAAGGAAGGAAAGCACAAAGTCAAGAATGGAGAATGAAGGGGCGCCAGGATGGCTCAGTGGGTTAAGCCTCTGTCTTTGGCTCAGGTAGTCTCAGGGTCCTGGAATCAAGCCTCAGGATTGAGACCCACGTTGGGCTCTCTGCTCAACAGGAAGCCTACCTCCCCCTGACCGCCTCTGCCTCTCTCTGCCTACTTGTGATCTCTGTCAAATAAATAAAAATCTTAACTACAACAACAAAAGAATGGAGAATGAAAAAAATAAAGGAAAAAGAAAGAAAAAAGTGCTTCAATAGTTAATTCATTGTTTCTAATTTTTTACTTGGGTCAATTGAGGAAACATTCAAAGTGTAGCTTATCAAATGCTCAGAGGCTGGATAAGGACAACCATGACTGTTAAAGCAATCAGAGACCAAACTAAACACAGATAAGCTATTATGAGCAATTAATTAAACTGCACTCAGATGCAAAACTTGAAGTCCTTTTAAAAATTTTTCCTGATTGACATCCTTCTGCTAATGATGCTTCTGAACACTAGATGGCAATGAACTAAGGTTTAAATGAAAGTAAAAGCAAAAATGTTGACTTATTTAATATAGGTAGAAAAAGAAGATATAACTGCTTCACTTTAAAACATATACCAATTTTTGATAGCAATTCTCCTACCTGGGAAAAGGTCTGTACATCTCATAAATATCTCCCAATAAATGAGTCCAAGTGCATACATGTCTACTTGTTTCAAAGCTGATTCACAGTCCCTCAGGTTCACAGCTCCTTCTAGGACTTCTGGTGCCATATATCTGATTGTGCCAACCTGTTAAATTACAGTGATATTTTTCAGGACAGAATATAGCATATTCTGAAAGCCATAGATTAGATCAGAGGTTGTACATAAATTTCATGTCAATGATATGTTATTTGATCCTAAACATGTCACTGAAATCTTCTATACCAAATTTTTTACCTATAAAATGCCCTTCTTGAATAATTAAACTATGGGAAATCCATCCTACTTAATACTATTCATCAATCAAGAAGAATGCACTATACCATCCTATGTATGTCAAAGCAGAAACATTTCTAAGACACAATGAGAAAACTATACAACAACATGTACCATTTAATATTTAAAAAAAATTTTTAAATGTTAAATATTTTATTTATTTATTTAAGGAGAGAGCACAAAACAGGGGGAGGAGTAGAGGGAGAGGAAGAGAGAGAATTTTAAGCAGACTCCATGCTGACCACAGAGCCCGAGGCAGGGATCAATCTCACCATCTAAAGATCATGACCTGAGCTGAAATCAAGAGTCAGACCTTCAACCAACTGAGCTACTGAGGCACCCCTAAAAATTGTTTTAAGTTAAAAAAAATCTATATCTATATATTTATTTACATATAAATATATAAGATATATATATTAACACACACACACACTGACATATGTATGTGAATACAGAGAAAAATGTTAGGAAGGATGTGTTCCTCATTTTAATGGTGATTATCAGAAGGTGACTGTCCTATCTCAAACTGGCAATGTTACTCTTTCAAAAGTCAGTTCCTAAACACTTCCTCCGAATACTTGTCAAACATGAGTTGGAATGGCAGTGATTTCCATAAATAACTGATAAACTTCATATAATGTCTTTTATATTTTTTAATTTTGTAATTCTTAATATGCTGAATTGGTAGCATGTAAGGGTAACTGTCCTGTCTTGATTTTTTTTAATGCCATTCATTATGTTCCCAAGGTATGTCAGAGTTATACATTTTGTATATACTCACCTCACTTATGGCTGCATTATCTTCTTCCCCTGGGCGTACCAGTCTATTTCCAGTCAGCCTCATGGATAATCCAAAGTCACTAATAACACAGGTTCCATCATTTTTCACCAGGACATTTCTGCTGTTTAAATCTCGATGGGAAATTGCAGGTTTATAATGATCTGTTTAGATAATTTCAAGTATTTATTAATGCTTAAATAGCACTCTTGGACATAAAGTAAGCATGCATATAATAGGAACCACATAAATATAGATGATTGTATTATTTTTCTGAACATTAATTTTCTAATAACAAAAAAGGAAACAAGAAAGCAAAGTTTCAACTCATAATCATTACTATTTTCACTATATTTTGCAACAGAAACTACTGTTGCATGTATAATTAATTAAGCTTTAAATATTTAGCTGCAAGCGAATAGCCAACATGCTATTGCTTCTTATTTTAACATACACTTGGGTTTTTTCTCCTCATTTCTAGGGTAGTAAAAGGAGGCAACAGAGAAAGAAATATTTAGTATAAAAATTTTTTAAAGTCAGCTTGTCTAAAATAACTATCAGTGAAAAACTGAGATGGCTCCAAAATTTGTAAACGTATGTTGTACTATTCTCCTATGGCTTAACAGATCAAACCTGTGACTGAACATCCCAGTTCTGTCCTCAGGTTTAGCCCTGTCTCTAAGCCCACCTCAGTTCTTCAAATCAAACTACGAATAGTTTTCCAATGGACCTGGAGAATGAGGAGAGGAGCTGCTCTCTCTCAGCAAGATGTGAAAACCTATTTTCTTATTTTACAGAGAAGCAAAGCACTATTATATTTGTTCTATTATCACTAGACCATTCATTCCATGAAGGCAAAAACAGAGTATGTTTTACCTGAATTTAAAAGAGTTGGCACACATGTATCTAACCTAAGGTACCTCATGAAAAGCATAATGTATTTTTCCCTCTCTATAAGGAAACCTTATATAAATATTATTCTTGAATTGAAAAAAAATTCTATACCACAATTTCTTAAACTTAAAATAACTCTCTAGGTATAAAAAGAAACAGAGCAATCAGAACAAAGTCAATGATAAGTTTACTGAGTATTTATATTTAGGTACGAATAGGCTCAGCATTTAGTCATTACTCTCATTAATGAAAATCAGATTGCAATTTCACCAGCAGTGAAACTAAAAAGAGGATAATGATTCCTTTGATATATATTTTTAAAAAAGAGCACACAGCACAACTGGAGGAAAAAATAGTAGTTACCATGGATCTAAAAAATGGTAGTTATCATTGATCTTTCCTGTTCATTTTCTCCCCTTTCAGTTCATGGTCCAGTTTTCTAAAGTTTGTACTAACATGATTTGTTCAACCCCTAGAAGAGTTACATTTCTTATTCTGCATAAAACCATAATACTAGTATATATGGTATAATCTCAAGGTGATATTTATATACAAAATTTATAGAGATATAAAAATGTTTCTATATTTGGAAAATATTTGTATATTAACCCCAAATCAATACTTAAACTAAAAGATCTCATACTTAGGGAAACCAGGCAAATAATGGGGAGAATGGGCAATGAACAAATCAGTGAGACAGCCAGAGAGGAAAACAGGATATTACTTTCTTCTATGTAATGAGAAAAAAAAAAAGAAAAAAAGAAATGGAGAAGGGGAACAAAAGAGGTAAGAGAGAAAGAAGAAAAGGAAGAGAGGATTTATCACCAATTCAAGAGGAAGAACTATAGACTGCCCTTTGAGAGACTTTTCCCCTTAAAGTTCTCCTCGGTATACCTTTTAATCCTTTTTATTTGGGGGTAGGGGATGAAGAGAAAGGAGCAAAATATACAGTGATTTTGCCCTGAGTAGCAGCACTGTGACAGGAAAATATCTCAAAGAAAAGCAGGACATATTATTTCAATTGTGTTAAAAAATAAAACCTGAATAAAAAAGTCTCTCTGTGGATATTTACACACACACACACACACACACACACACACACACACACACACGGAAAGGATCTGGAAGGATGTACTAGCTAATAGTAATCTTCTGTTTATATTTGAGTGATCTATGAGCTATATGATCTTTGTTAGATTTTTCTGGGGAGAGTATGGTAACAAGATTCATAGACATTCTAAAGAAAAAATTCACAAGAAAGACAATTACAAATAAACAAACAGGTTCAACTCCTCCTTATTTGTTCTGAAGCAAAAAACAGCTGAATAACCAATAATAGTATTATCCCTTACTATAAAATTTCTATGCTAAATAGCAAAGTTACATCTGAAGATACTGGGAAAAACAGCATTCTCTGAAAAAAGAGTGAAATAACACTTTAAATACTTTGAAATATTATAGTATATTTCCAATTTTAAAAATCAGGGGTGCCTGGGTGCCTCAGTCATTAAGTGTCTGCCTTTAGCTTGGATCATGAACCCAGGGTCCTGGGACTGAGCCCCCCATTGGGCTCCCTGCTCAGCGGGAAGTCTGCTTTCCCTATCCCATTCCCCCTGCTCATATTCTGCTCTGTCAAATAAATAAAATCATTAAAAAAATCAAATAGGTACTAACATTTTTGCAATAGCATATATTTTATATAAAATATATATATATATAATATAAATATATAATATATATATATATATATATACACGCACACAAACACACATGCACACAATTTAAATAAAGAGGTTAACTAGTTTAAAAGATAATATTAGGTAGTATTTGAGAGCAACATCTACATTAAATAAAACTCTTATTTGATGGCAATCATTCTTTTCAGAACAATGTTTGACTTGAAACCTTGCTGAATCATGCAAGTCTTAAAAAGGAGGATTAGTGTGGTATTTTAAATTCTGTGCTAAGTCAGCTCTTTCAATGAATTACAATAATATTTAAGAGTAAGGAAACACAGTCCAAATGATTAATGTGCTAAAGCACTAGAATAAATTGCTGACATAGGCAATAAGATTGGTCAATTCTGTATTCAGGAAAAGCAAGATGTCAGGATAAATGAAGTGATAAATTATTCAGGAGAAATTATTTATATATGAAGCAGCAGCTAGAAAAGATGATCCATGCTATTACAGAATAGAACAAAGATCTAAGAAATTGATACATTAACGATTCTCTTATCTACAGAGGTCAGAGAAACTGGAAAAGCAATATTCTGGGCTATAGTATGACAAGAAAAATCCCATAAGGGATGAAAGCTTGAAAAAGAACAAAGATTTAGTTTTGAAGCAAGCTTATGATGGGAGGTGTATTTTTAAACAAAGTATGAAAGTAAATGAATTAAAGAGATTCTCTGAACAAGGAGCAAAAAGGCACACAGGTGCTAAAGAAAACTGGAGTTATGGCAAAGAATACAACCACACAGTTATGAAATCCCCACCATGCATTTTCTTCTTTCTACTCGGTAATAGAATCCAATATTATTTGAGATACCAACACACTCAGCTTAAAAACAACAACAATAATAATAACAACTGTATTTTCAGCATCTCTTGAAGATAAATGCAGTAGTTAAGTGTGAATTAAGTTCTGGAAAATAAAACACAAGTAGAAGAGTAGGACTTCTGGAGACAGAAGGCTATAATTTCTTCTACCTTCCCTTTCTTTCTCCTACTAATTAGCGGATATATAGCAAGATGGACAATGAGGTGACCTTGGAAACGTTAGCCATATATAAAGAATAATGGAAGAGATAATAATAAGGCTCCAATAATTCTATGGTGCTACCAAGCCAATCTTAGACCACCTCTCTCTAAATTCTTACATGGGAAAAAATTTCCATTCTTATTAAAGCCTATTATTTTCCCCTGACAGATATGACCAAACCTAATTCTAGCTAAGAGAAACACTGAATTATTAAAAAAAAAAAAATTATAAAAAAGAAACACTGAATTATACACACAGGTTTTATACTCAAGACCAACCACAGAATAAAGTCCATATGATGTTAAAAGTAAAGAATTGGCAATGCACTGTATTTCATTTAAATAAGCAAATAAATGCAAGGAAATGTAGTATAGCCTAGCTAAGAGGTTTTTAAGCTAAGAGGTTTTTAACCTAAGTGCATGATGATTTTAAAAGGTCTGTGAACCATTAGAATCAAAAGAGCATTCTTAAAAGTATACTATGCATGTATCTTTTCTAAGAAGGTGTTCAGAGCTCTAATAAAAATCTCAATGAGATCCATCACCTCTCTAGAGTCTTTAAGTTCTTTTTCTTATTCTTATTACATTTCAAATCCATTTCATCATGCCAGATCTTTCAAACAGCTGTTTAATAATAAATCTGCTATTAAATAAAATATATTCTTAGTTTGAAGATATGAATAAAATTTCCCTTTGTGAATTTTGACCCTATATGGGTGTCATTCGTCTTCTATTCATTGTTTTACCTCCTCGTGGCAATTCTGTATGAAGATAAGCCAGTCCCCGAGTCACAGAATGAGCCAGACGGCAAGAGCTGACCCAATCACTTGTATGGAGACTCAAATACTTGCATAGAGATCCCTATATAAAGGAAAAAGTACACACATACAAAAAAAAATGGAATTAATTTACCTGTACAGGACAAGATAAATTAGCAACAGCCTTATAAAGTTTTTAAGTAGGTTAGGAGTCCATGAATATCTCATGAACTATGACATTTCAATATCTCAAAAGAGACATTTCCATGAGTAGAAAGGGGAGGAGAGAATGAAAGGATAATTTAAACATTATTAATTTTTATTTCTCCAATATTAAAAAGTATAAAAGGTTATTTCACATTAAATGCTCCTTTACCAAATTAAGATAGAAAAAAGTTTTTTAGACTCTTTCTTCACAATGTATCTCTTACAAGTACAAATACAAATTATATTTTTTTGTTTTACAAGTATAAGACAGAAAGCTTTCATAAATATATATGTGTCAGTGTTACTCAAGGTACTCTTCTACAAACTATTTATAACCAGACAGGGATAAGGAGCTTGTACCAGAATGAATGTCAATCAAAACACTGTTTCCTTCATCGAGAAAGTCTTGCTGAGAGGGAGAAAGAGACAGAGACAGATGAATTAAACAGTTAACCAGTGACTTAGTTGATTCACATTCTGATGTGAGATCCTTATCTCACTGCAGACCATTAATAACCAGTTGCAAACCACCAGTGCTTTACAGAGCAGTAGTCCTGAAAATTTGATTGACAGCTAATATAAATGTCACTTTAATTTTTATAAAGAACTTACATTGGGATAATACTCCATCACAAGCAAATACTCCATGCGTCCATCTGCAGTAACTCTCTCATCTCCAACTATAAAGCGAGCAATGTTGTCATGTTCCATCAAAGGCACTCTGTAAATGTTCTTCTCATTGATAAAATTCTGACGGTTTGCGAAGGAAAACACTTTTACAGCAACTGGACGCTCATCTAAAGAACCTTTATAAACTGCTCCATATCGACCTCGGCCAATCAGCTATAAATTTGTTTTGAAGAAAGCAAGATATTAATTCATATCACAACTGAAAAATCAAATTTTCTAGAAAAGTATAAATCTAAATGTAGACTATAGCTCTCTCTTGCTTATAGTTTAAATTACTTCAATGTCAAGAAACTAATAAACTCCATATCTCATATGGCTCAGGAAGGTCCTACCACACCCAGACCTCCCACAGATAACAACTATGAACTCTGAACAAAATTTCATTTTAATTTTTTAAAATTTATTTATTTATTAGAGAGAGAGAGAGAGAGAGAATGAAAGGGAACACGAGGAGAGAGAGGGGAAAGGGAATGGGACCAGCAGACTTCATGCTGAGCAGGGAGCCCAACATGGGGCTCAACCTCAGGACCCCAGGATTATGACCTGAGCAAAAGGCAGATGCTTAACCCACTGAGCCACCCAGGAGCCCCTGAACAAAATTTTAAAAAGAAATCTGAAAGTGCTAGAGAATGAACATAAAGGAAGTAGATTCTGGGAGTCAACACTTAGAAAGGAATGCCTAGGATGAACTACTACCCATTTTTATATCTCTTAGTCTGAGAGCAGGCTGAAAGAACACTCTGCAGGGGAGCTAGAACTGTAATAGAAAATCCATAATCATTCTGGCCCTAGGAACCAGAGGACAGAATTAAGGGCAACCACAGATTCTGGAAAGTGAATCCCACAAAAGAGAGTGAGAGAGGGGGAAACCTAGCAAATACACGAGACCAATTTCAGCTAAAGATAAAATAATTGTGCTGAGATTTTGAGCTTTTACCTAAGAGATGAGTTTGCAGCATATCCAACCAAGTTAACTGCCTATTAAAACAAACAGAGGAAACAAACACACTTTAGAAAAACCTAACAGGGTGCACCTGAGTGGCTCAGTTGGTTAAGTGTCTGTTTTCGGCTCAGGTCATGATCCCAGGGTACTGAGATTGAGCCCCATGTCAGGTTTGCTGCTCAGCAGGGAAGTCTGCTTCTCTCCCTGTTCATGCTCTCCCTTTCACTCATTCTCTCTCTCTTTTTAAGATTTTATTTATTTATTAGAGAGATGGAGAGAGAACATAAGTAGGCAGAGCAGCAGGGAGAGGGAAAGGGAGAAGCAGGCTCTCCGCTGAGCAGAAACCCGGATGCAGAGCTCAGTCCCAGTATCCTGGGATCATGACTTGCGCAGAAGGCAGCCACTTAACCAACTGAGCCATCCAGGTGCCCCCCCCCCCACTTTCAAATAAATAAATAAAATCTTAAAGAAAGAAAGAAAGATAGGCGCCTGGGTGGCTCAGTGGGCTGGGCCGCTGCCTTCGGCTCAAGTCATGATCTCAGGGTCTTGGGATCGAGTCCCGCATCGGGCTCTCTGCTCGAAGGGAGCCTGCTTCCTCCTCTCCCTCTGCCTGCCTCTCTGTCTGCTTGTGATTTCTCTCTGTCAAATGGATAAATGAAATCTTAAAAAAAAAAAATCTTTTTTAAAAAAAATTTAAAAAAAAAAGAAAGAAAGAAAGAAAGAACTGCCTAACAGAACATAGGGTATCCACAATATAACATTCTTAATATCCAGGACACAATAAAAAAAAATAAAATCAGCAAAATGCAACCCATGTGCATCTTCATTTTTGGCTTCTGGATATTTCTTTCACTTTACTGAAACAGGTTAAGAATTTACTATCATTTATTTAAGGATTTTCATTATATTTCATTCACTATTTCTAGGTTAAAATTATAACAGACTGATAAAATGCCCTTTAGAAACATTGTATCAATATATAGTTAAATCAGCAATGTTTGGGAGTGTTTTACTCAGCCCAAGATAATATTCTATGGTTTTAATTAGTATTTTTTTAATTTAATAAACTCGACATTTTATTATACGTTTAAAAGTTACATTTAATTCCTTTGTGAATTGGCACTTCATGTTTTTTGTCCATTTTTTATGGATTGTTTCTACTATTGATTTATACCAGCTCTTGAACAATTCTTTTTCATGTGCTGAAATGCTTTTTTGGAATCTTTTAACTTTATGTATTGTACTTTTCTTCTAAACAGAGGTTTCCTAAAATGTTTTATATAATCAAATCTATCATATATATTATTTAATAGTCTCTAGTTTGACTTTCTTATGACACTGTGAAGTGTACGACTAAAGGGTAATATTTAAAAATGTCTCTTAGATGTGATTCACTGGCGATGTTATTAACAGTAAAAAAAAAATGAAAATACGTCAATTAACAGAAGTACATTTCATGATGGGACTGACTTTTTTTAAATGCAACAATTCTTTGAAGCAAACTGAAAGAACAATGTGAAATGAGCAATATTATAAGGTTGTAAGATGAATAACTATCAAATTGTCTCTATTACTTCACCGTGATTGTGCCAGAAGTGCCTTTTATTTATAAAGTTAACGCCAACATGCGCTCATTGTGTTAGTGAACTGCACAATAATTTATATGTTTTAATATTTCTCAAAAGAAAATAAAGATCTTTCACGTAAACAAAAAAAAAAAAAAAAAAAAAAGTCTCTAGTTTGGGGATCATAGTTTACTTATTCTAGTAATGATCATAAAAATAATCATCATGGTAAGACTTTAACATAGGCTCTGAGATATTACGAAATGAAAATTAAATCCAACATAATACATAACAGTTGCATGTACCTATAAAAATACATAATATATGCAAAGACAAGGAATATTCATTAGGCATATATTATGGATTGCTTGAAAGTATATTCTTTTCAGAACCTCATCTCTTTATTCCCATATCAATGCAGTCTCTACTCAAAGATCATCTCCTTCCTAAATATACTGTCTCCTTTCTAAATATACTCTCTTTACCAACTCTATTTCCATATTTTTATCTTCTTATCTGCTTTACTTTTCTCTATAACATTTACTACTATTACTAGAAATAATATACATTTATTTGTTTAACCTGTTTGTAGACTCTTTTCCCACTAGAATATAAACCACAAAGGGAGCCTGGGTGTCTCAGTCAGTTAAGTGGCTGGCTGACTCTTGATTTCTGCTCAGGTCATAATCTCAGGGTCCTGGGATGGAGCACCACGGTGCAAGGGCTCTGAGCTCAGCAGGAGTCTTCTAGAGATTCTATCTCTCCTCTCTCTCTGCACCGCCCCGCCCCGGCTCTCTTTCTCAAATAAATAAAACTTTAAAAAAAGAAAAAAGAATATAAGCCTCAAGGAGACTATCTGTACTGTTCCTATATCCTCAGTGCTTACAATAGGCTTTGGCACTAAGCTGATAGTTAATAAATGTTAGTGGAATAAATGGATGAATGATGTAGTAAGTGAGTCAAGTTACTGTCTCAGATATATTACGACAGCAGAAAGAACAGCCCATAATATCTAAGAACAATCTTACCTCCAACAGTTTCAGATTATCCAGGTCAAGAGAGGGTTCTGATGCTGCTGCCTCCATCATGTTCATACTGTGAAGACCTTGCTTACGGTCTCCTATAAAAGTGGGAAAAAGAAGTTACCAAGATATGGTTCTCTTAAAATGAAGATCTTTATTATACTTTTTTATTACATTTAGTTAAAAAGAAGAGCTACAAAAGGGAAGGCAGCAAGATTTATGCCCAATGTCACCAAGAGTAAAACTATTTACTAAACTAAGAGTCCATCTATAAATGAAGAATGATGAATAATAATATTAAAGCTGAATTTTGGGAGATAATTCCAACAACAGACCTTGTTTAAAATATTGCAGAAACATTAAAGGTTTTATTAAAGTTATTCAAATGAATGAATGGGTACGGATTTCCTAAAAAGCTCATCAAACCTAAAGTTAAGTAGAACTGACTGGACAGTTGATGATACTAAAGAATTACTTATTTATTTATGTAGATGTGAAAAATGGTATTGTGGTTAGTCCTTATATTTCAGAGATAATACTAAAGTTTTTTACAGATAAATGATATATGTGATTCACTTCAAAATAACCCACTACCTCAGAAAGATGTGATAAGCAGGGCTATGGATAATATATCGATGTGATAATCATTGAAGCTGAGGTATTTTGGACATTTTTTTAACTTTTCACAAAAACTAGGAAAAATGTTTGCGAAGAGATAAGGATGGGAGCGCAGAGATTTTTAAAAAGGAGAAAACTGATTCCTATTAAATGGTGTATTTAATAAACAATAGGAAAAAAGGTAATATTTTTACCTGTCAGCATCCTGTATCCGAAGCATAAGGCAACTATCAAAACAGCTAATACAGAGACTGATGCCAAAGCAATGATTATTGTCTCATCTCGATTAAATGAATGAGGTGGACCTAAAATAAGACAAATTTAAAAACAGAGTCATCTTTTTTCAGTAGTTTGTTAAATACTGACAGAAAGCCTGTGTCAATATATAGTCAAATCAATGTTTTTGCATCAAAGGAAATTAAAGAAAAATTAATAATAAATCTGTGATAATTGCAAATTATATATATATATTTTTTATTTGACAATAGTCCTTAAAATTTTAATTTTTTATTTTTTATAAACATATATTTTTATCCCCAGGGGTACAGGTCTGTGAATCACCAGGTTTACACACTTCACAGCACTCACCAAATCACATACCCTCCCCAATGTCCATAATCCCACCCCCTTCTCCCAAACCCCCTCCCCCCAGCAATCCTCAGTTTGTTTTGTGAGATTAAGAGTCACTTATGGTTTGTCTCCCTCCCAATCCCATCTTGTTTCATTGATTCTTCTTCTACCCACTTAAGCCTCCATGTTGCATCACCACTTCCTCATATCAGGGAGATCATATGATAGTTGTCTTTCTCTGCTTGACTTATTTCGCTAAGCATGATACGCTCTAGTTCCATCCATGTTGTTGCAAATGGCAAGATTTCATTTCTTTTGATGGCTGCATAGTATTCCATTGTGTATATATACCACATCTTCTTGATCCATTCATATTTTTAACCACACAAATGATCTTATACAGATTTACAACACTGAAACACCTGTTGGTTGTGCTTATTATTTGAATATCTATTATATCATGGAACAGCTCAGGCAGAATAATAGAATATTTAAGAGAACAGTCTTTGGAATCACATTTGGTTTTAAATCTTGATTCAACACCACTCTCTCAGTGGCATTTAGCAAGTTATTTGGCTTTTCTTTGGTACTTTTTGGATTTTAATAGACTTCAACATAATGATAATTGTACCTACTTCCAACATACAAAATTATAGGAAGAAAGCTGCATATAAAAGCTCAATTTACCATGAGATATCAAGTCACACACACTGGGCTGGCTACAATTAAAAAAATTATGATTTAAATTATCATTAAATGCAGTAGAAAACATTTTGGAAGTTCTTCAAAAATTTAAACATAGAATTACCATAAGACCTAGCAATTCCACTCCTAGGCATACCCCAAAGAATTGAAAACAAGTATTCAAACAAACACTTCTACAGGAATTTTCATGGTACCACTAATTATAATAACCCAAAGTGAAAAAAATATGAATGTTCATAAACTGATGAATGAATAAACAAAATGTACTATGGACTGAACTGTGATCCCTTAAAATTCGTATGTTGAAGCATTAACCCACAAGGTGATGATTTTTGGAGATGGGTCCCTTGGGATGAGGTTCAGATGAGGCCAGGGGGGTGGGGACTTTATGACAGGATTAGTGGCCTTATAGGAAGAGCTATCAGAGGGCTTGCTTTCTCTCTGTCTCTACCATGTGAGGAAACAGTGAAAAAGCAGCCATCTGCACACCAGGAAGAGAGTTCTCAATACAACCTCACCATGGTAGCACCCAAATCTTGGACTTCTAGCCTCCAGGATTGTGAGGAAATAGATTTCTGTTGTTTAAGCAACACGGTCAATTCTATTTTGTTGTGGCTGTGAGGGATAGCAGAATACAGTACCCCCAAAATAAGCATGACTATCTTGAGCTGGGTATTTTTAAGAACACCGAAGAAACTCTGAAAAATAAGAAGTTGCCCTTTTGTAAGAGACATTTACATTTATAAGGAAAATCTCCATTTGTAAGGTATCTCCCTCTCTGTCCTAAAGAGGAAAATGACTAAAACTCTAGCAACCTTCATCAATAGAGAAGGCATGGACTTAAATGTGCACAGCAAACATATACTTGTTTACTGTGCTTTTCCTAGTAACCTACCGTAACTGGTCTTACCTTAACCTCCTTTCCACCCCCCTTCCTTTGGCTTAACTAGAGATAATATTTGGGGTGGCGACTTGGGCCATTTTAGGGAATTACTCAGTTTTCCTGGGTATGTCCCATGTATGCAGAAAGTGTATATGTTGTTAAACCTCTTTTTCTCCTGTTACACTGTCTTTTCATTATGGTGGTATAGGGGACATGCCACCTTCAGCGAAGAACCTAGAAGGGTAGAAGAAAAATTATTTTTCTTCCCTTATGGCTGCTGGAGCAGACTGATACAGTGTAGTGTATTTGTTACAACTGATGAACCACTATTGATATACTAACTAAAGTCCATAGTTTACATTAGCTTTCACTCCTTGTGCTGTATAGTTCTATGGGTTTTAACAGATGCATAATGCCATGTATTCACCAATACAGTATCATACAGAGTAGTTCTGCTAACCTAAAGTGTCCTATGCTCCACCTATTCATTCTTCACCTCCAGCTCCCACAAGACTCTGGCAACCGATATTTTTACTGCGTCTATAGTTTTGCCTTTTCCAGAATGTCATATAGTTGAAATAATACACTATGTAGCTTTTTCAGACTACCTTCTTTCACTCAACAATATGCATATAAGTTTCCCCCATGTCTTTTCGTGGCTGAATAGTTCACTGCTTTTTATCAGCTAATGATATCCCATGGATGGCATGGATGTACCAGCATTTATCCACTCATCTACTGAAAGACACTTTGGTTTCTTCCAATTCTGGCAGCTATGAATAAAGTTGCTATAAACATTCGTATATAGATTTTTGTGTCGACATAAGTTTTATAGGGTGAAGTAATACATCATATGTTAAAATGTGAAAAAAGTTACTTCTAATTTTGTTTAGGGTGTAAAAAGATGCAAACAAATTTTATTTCCACCCTAATAATAAGCCAAGACACCTAACAAGACACCTAATAAGCCTACAAAATCATAGCTTTTTCTTTAAAGTTCATTAAGAGCTAAGGACACAAAGAAGCCAATATATTAAGATGCTAGTATGTGACAACCCCTTTCTAAGACAGAAGAGACCTAAAACTGCTTTTATCCTTGGTAATGCAGTTAGTGGAAGAGGACACCACCCACAGATGTGGGTAGAAGGGAACAGCTAAACATTTAACAAATTCTTAAGGCATAAGAGTACTGGATAGCAGATAGCTAAGAACACCTAGGGACTGTGAACACCAAAAGGGCTTGCAGATACCTACGAACTCTTTTCTATAGGCCTCTACCAAGTAGTCACAGTCGAAAACTGAGAGAACCCCATTATGTGTAGGTACAAAAGGCCTGCTAAAGCCTGAGAATAGGTCAAGAGAGCTAACGTAAACCTTGTGGGCATGCAGGCTTTCACTGATTACAACAGGGTCCACCTGTGGCTGGGTAAGGGCTATTAAAGTTGAGAAAGCTCTTTCCTGAAGTGCCAGAGTATAGAGCTTACCAAAGAGTGAAGGCAAAGGAGAGCTAAGAGAAATCCTATTAAGCACTGATATCAAATCCTACTGAGGTGAAGGTTCCTTCTGCCCTAAGAGCATTTGAAACCTATAATGAAATGAATCAAACTGAGGTAACAACAAAGCCCAGATAAAGCTCAGCTAACAGAGTTCATTTAGCCCCTCATTATAGTAGCTTGACAAAACAGGGTGTATGCTTTTCTCAACATAAATAATATTTATTTTACACTCTATTCTTCTTTTATCTGCAATGTTCATTATTCAACCAAAAGTCAAAAGATGTGAAGAAGCAAGAAAATATGGTTCAATGTCAAAAAAGGAAGTCCTCAACAGAAACAACCACTGATGATGAAAGTATCAGAGACTTAAAAAATAACTATGAGAAGTGTGTTAAAAATACAGTGGAGGGCTGCTTGGGTGGATCACTCAATTAAGCATCTACCTTTGGCTCAGGTCACAATCTCAGGGTCCTGGGACCAAGCCCCACATTACCAGGGTCCCTTCTTAGCGGGCACTCTGTTTCATCCTCTCCCTCTGTTCCTCCCCGCTCATGTGCTCGCTCTCTCTCTCTCTCTCTCAAATAAACAAAAATCTTTAAAAAAAAAAATGGTAGTGGAAAAAGTGGACACATGAATGAACAGATGGAAAATGTCAGATAAGATAGAGAAATTAGAAAAAAGCCAAATGGAATTGTTAGAAATTAAATGCATGGTAGTGGACCTAAAGAATTCTTGTGATGTGATTATCAGCAGAAAAGATACCACTGACAAAAGAATCAACAAATTCGAATACACATCAACAGATTATCCAAATTATATCACAAAGAGGAAAGAGAGAGGAAAAAATAGAGAATCCAGTATCTATAAGACAGTATCAAATGGCCTAATATACATTAATTAGAAACACAGTAGGAGAGGCAGGAAATAGTATAGAAGATACACTCAAAGAGATAATGCACAAAATGTTTTCGAAACTGATGAAAGCCAACCAACCATAGATTTAAGATCAGTGAACCCCAAGCAGGGATAATGCAAAGAAAATCTTACTGATGTACATCCTAGTCAAAGTGTTTAAAATCAACGATAAAGTATTTTTCCAATCTACAGATAATACTTTAAACAAGATTGGAATTACTAAATCCAACTTTGTGGTCTGGTTCTTTTCAATTAACACTGTCCTATATCATTAAGAATTCTTTAAGACCCCAATTTCTGTTGTTTATACTTCATTGCCTTTAAAAATAAGCTTGTGAACATCTTTCTGTGTGTTAACTGAGTAGGGCATATCTGTTTATTAAATTTTTGACTGCTTATCAATTACTAGAAAGTTGTGTTAAAATCTATTATAATTAAGACTTTATTTTTTTAGTTGTATCCATTTTTGGCTCATATATTTCAAAGCTATATTGCTAGCTGTATACAAATTTTCAATTGTCCTATCTTCCTGTTAAATGAATATCTGTCTTTAAAATGTGACCCTCCTTGTCTCTGGTAATGTTTTTCTTAAAGTCCATTTGATCTGATACTAATATAGCTAATATTTTTTCCATCAACTTATTGTTTATCTTTCTGTATCCTTATGTGTTAGATGTATCTCTTATAACTAAACAGTAGTAGGCTTATTAGTCTTTTAAAAATATTTTGTTGACATATAATTCATACAACATACAATTCATTAATTTAAAGTGTATAATTCAGGACGCTTGGGTGGCTCAGTTGGGCAAGCGTGTAACTCAGTCTTGGCTCAGGTCGTGATCTCAAGCCCCATGTCAGGCTCTGCGCTGGGTGTGGAGCCTGCTTAAGATTCTCTTGATTCTCCCTCTCTCTCTACCCCATCTTCCCCCTCTCCAAAAAAGGAAATAAATAATAAATAAAAATTTAAAGTATTTAATCAATGGTTTTTGAAATATTACATTATTGATTTTTAAAAATTGTGAGGAATATATAAGACATAAAATTTACCTTTTTAACCACTCCATAATTGTAAAAAGAATGGCATCAATAACATTTACAACACTGTGCAATCATTATCACTACCTGTTTTCAAAATATTTTTATCACTCCAATGAGAACTTGGTAACTATTAAAAAATAATTCCCTATTCTCCCCTTCTTCCAGCCCCCAGATCTCAAATCTACTTTCTGTCTCTATGAATTTGCCTGCTATTAATATATCATGTCAGTGGAATCATGTAATATTTGTTCTTTTGTGTCTAGTTTATTTCCTTTAACATAGCATGTTTTCAAGATTCAGCCATGTTGTAACATATAGCCTATCTTTTCACTTTCTTGATATGTGTTTTAAGGCACAAAAACTTTTAATTTTGATGATATCCACATTGTTCATTTTTTCTTTTGTCGTTTGAATTTTGGTGTTATATGTAAGAATTCACTACTAAATCCAAGGTTATTAAGATATACCCCATGTTTTTTTCTAAAAGTTCTATGTTTCTAGCTTTTTATAGTTAGGTTACCAATCCATTTTGAGTTAATTTGTGTATATGGTGTTTATCTTCATGTTTTAAAATCAATCCAATTATCTTTGTCTTTTAACTGGATTGCTTAATCCATTTACATTTAAGATAATTAGTGACACCTTTGTGTTTATTTCTATGATCTTATTTTAGACAATTTGCTCTTGCCCATCTGTTTCCTGGGCAGCAGAAAGACACTGGAATATTTTTCCAACCCTCCAATTATTTGGTAATGATGGATTATATTTTTAATTCCCTTTTTTAAACCCCATGAAAAATTATTATGAGCAAAAGTGTTGGCAAAGAGAACTTTCATATACTTTTGCTTGTAGTCCAAATTGGCACAACTTCTTTGGAAACAGTTTAACATTACTTACGAGAGCTGAAGATACATATACACAATGACTAAGCAATTCTACTCCTAGTTATATACGTTGGAAAATTTCATGTGAACTAGGACATATGTTCAAGAATGTTCATAACTGATTTATTCATAGTATACAAAAATTAGAAACAACCCAAATATTTATCAGCAAGAGAATGGAAAAGTAAGTTATGGTATAGCCACACAATAGAATACTACATAGCAATGGAAGTGACTTGCATTCATTATATTTTTAAAAAGAAAAAAACAAAACAAAACAAAAATTGCCAGAAGAATTATAGCTTTACTCAATAGCACAAATTTTAAAACACCATATTGTGTGAAGGATCAAGAGACCAGAGAGGACGCTATGATTTAACTGATATAAAGTTCAAAAAATGGAACTATTAAACTACATTAAACTTGGGGATATAATAGAAAACAGAGAAGCTATAAAGAAAAGTGAGGAAATGATTATCACTAAGGGTCAGAGTAATAGCTATCTTTATGAAGGAAATAGGAGTTGTGATTAAGAAGAGATACAACACAGGGGTCATCTGGGATGTTCTCTTTCTTGACATGGGTTTAATGATATTTTATGTTAAACTATGTTTTATATATGTTTTACCATAAAATACTATGCACAGAAAAAGACTAAAAGGAAATGCACTAACATGTTAAAGACTTTGAGCAATTTTTGTAAATATATTTTCTAAATTTTCTACAATTAATATGTACTATTTTTATTCTAGGCAGAAAAAACCAACAACTATCTTTTTTTGAAGATTTTATTTAATTATTTGAGAGAGACAGCGAGCACAAGCAAGGTGGGGGCAAGGATGAGGGAGCAGAAGGACAAGCAGATTCCTCGCTGAGCCCCAATATGTGGGTAAGTTCCAGGACCCTGAGGATCATGACCTGAGCCGAAGTCAGACTTAAATGACTGAGCCACCCAGGCATCACAACAACCATCACTTTATTTTATTTATTTTTTTAAAAAAGATTTTATTTATTTATTTGACAGACGGAGATCACAGAGAAGCAGGCAGAGAGAGAGAGAGAAGGAAGCAGGCTCCCTGCTGAGCAGAGAGCCCAATGCAGAGCTCGACAACCACCATCATTTTAAAAGAGCTTACCTCTTGCTCTCTAGGGGCTCACAATGTAGGACCAGTTTCTATGTATGAGTTGTCCTTTTTGTTAGTGGGATACAAAATGTTCCTGCTTTGTTACCATGGAAGAATTATCTAAATCACTATGTTGAACACCTGAAACTCATGGAATATTGTGTGTGAATGATACTAAAAAAAAAAAAGAATTATCCTCCAACACATACTCACATACTTTTGGTGTCCCAGCTCCCCTTAAAGTCTGAGTTTAGAAATTCTAGTATCTGATAACATAAGATATATTAAAGAAACAAAAGTCCTCCTTAAACTCTATGCCAAACAAACTGCAGAATAAAATGATAGCTTTCAACTACTTTCCTTTGTCTACAAAATACAAACATGCCACAGGCATCTTATCAACTTCAGAGCAATTGTCATCTTTGAATCGTACTTCATATTAAATGGCCAGAAGGTTTACCCAAAAGATAAGCTATTATTCTCTGCTTGCTCCTTATTCCAAAATATTAAAAGATAAGATTATTAAAACAGGTACATAGTAAATCAAATGCACAGGGCTATCTAAATCCTAGAGGTATCATCAACATAGGATAATCAAATGATTTCTCCAGAATGAACTACAGA
Source organism: Mustela lutreola (assembly GCF_030435805.1). Taxonomy (NCBI): domain Eukaryota; kingdom Metazoa; phylum Chordata; class Mammalia; order Carnivora; family Mustelidae; genus Mustela; species Mustela lutreola. Next base: position 197,162,383 of record NC_081292.1, read on the forward strand.
AGTAAATAAGGAGAAGGAGATAAAACCACTTAAAAAATGCTCTTAAGCACACTTAAACAGTTTTGTATAATTGTGGGCTGTTGAAAAATCATAGATCAGCTTGATATGAAACCAAAAGGTCTGGGAAATTGTTTATTATCAGAAGCTTGGGGCTTATCATGAAGCCACCAAGAATACTGCAAACAACAGATTCCAAAAGGAATAAATGCTTTTGTAAATCAAGAACTATTTCTCATGTGTATGCCTATTCAAACAGCACCCTGTTCAGCATTATCTAAGTCAAAGGCTTTGTAAATGACATCTCCAGATTACAAAACAGTAACTGACATCCAAAATACACAATTTTCCCTACTGCAAAAGATTCGTATTTTATTCAGTAGAATTAATGAGCATGGCACTACCTTTAAAATAAATAATGGAATCAAATTCTTTATGGATAGCACCCATAAAAAAACAGGGTCCAGCAATCTAAACAAAAAGCTATTTTATTCTACAATGGAATTCAATATATTTTGTAGTTATTATATCTATTCTACTACTAAAAGGAAACTTTAAATCACTAAAAAGATGAGAAAAGCTATACCCAGTCTTAAAAAGGGTAGTTGAACCATAAAAAAAAGTTGTAGACAGTGTGATTTAAATATGCTTCATAAGAACATACATAGAAGGCCTCCCAGGGGAATTCTATCAAACATTTTAAAGAAGAGTTAATACCTATTCTTCTCAAATTGTTCCAAAAAACAGAAGTGGTAGGAAAACTTCCAAACTCACTCTATCAGGCCAACATTACATGTTTCCAAAACCAGACAGAGACTACACTAATAAGATAAAATTACAGGGCAATATCCCTGATAAATGTGGATGCAAAAATTCTCAACAAAATACTAGGAAATCAAATTCAAAAGTACATTAAAAGAATCATTCGCCATGATCAACTGAGATTTATTCCTAGGCTACAAGGGTGGTTCAATATTTGCAAATCTATCAATGTGATATACCACATTAAAAGAAAGGGTAAGAACCATATGACCCTCTTAAAACAGATGCAGTAAAGCATCTGACAAAGGACAGCGTCCATTCTTTTTTTTTTTTTTAAGATTTATTTTTTTGAGAGAGAGAAAGAGATAGAGAGGAGGGGGAGGAGCAGAGGAACACGGAGAGAAGCAGACTCCACCCTGAGCATGGAACCCTACACAGGGCTGGATCCCAGGATCCTGAGATCTGAAACCATGAGTAGGCTGTTTATCTGACTGAGGTACCCAGGAGCCCCCAGCAAGGGGTACCTGGCTGGCTCGGTCAGTTACGCATCCTACTCTTGATTTTGGCTCAGATCATGATCTCCAGGTTATGGGATTGAGCCTTGTATGGTGTGGGAGTCTGCTTGAGATTTTCTCCTTCTCCCCTACTGATACCCCTGCTTGCACTCTCTCTCTCTCAAATAAATAAATCTTAAAAACAAAAACAAAAACAACAAAGTAGAAATAGAGGGAACATATCTCAACATCAGAAAGGCCATATATGAAAGACCCAAAGACCCACAGTTAATATAATCTTCAATGGGAAAAACTGAGAGCTTTTCCTCTAGGGTTGGTTCAGAACAAGACTGGGATGTCCACTCTCACCATTGTTATTTAACACAGTACTAGAAGACCTAGCCTCAGCAATCAGACAACAAAAATAAATACAAGGCATCCAAACTGGCAAGCAAAAAGTCAAACTTTCACTATTTTCAGACAACATGATACTCTATAGAAAACCCCAAAGACTCCACCAAAAAATTGCTTGACCTGATACACGAACTCAGCACGAACCACCAATGATACACGAAGATGCAGGACACAAAATTAATGTATGGAAATCTGTGGCATTTCTATACACCAATAATGAAGCAATAGAAAGAGAAACCAAGGAATCAATTCCATTTATAATTACACCCAAGACTGTAAGATACCTATGAATAAACCTACCAAAAAGGTAAAAGACTTGTACTCTGAAAACTACAAAACACTTATGAAAGAAATTGAAGATGACACAACGGGCACCTGGGTGGCTCATCGGTTTAAGTGTCTGCCTTCAGCTCAGGTCATGATCCCAGAGTCCTGGGATCAAGTTCCAAATTGGGCTCCCTCCTTAGCGGGGATTCTGTCTGTCTCTCTCCCTCCCCACTGCTAATGCTTTCTCTCTCTCACACACATATGTAAATAAAGTCTTTTAAAAAAAAGAAAGAGGAAAAAAAAATGAAGATGACATAAAGAAATGAAAAAAAAATCCTAAGCTCATGGATTGAAAGAATAAATATTATTAAAATGCCTATACTACTCAAAGCAATCTACACATTTAATGCAATCGCTATCAAAACACCACCAGCATTTTCAATAGAGCTAGAACAAACAATCTCAAAATTTTACAGAATCACAAAAGACCCTGAATAGCCAAAGCAATCTTAAAAAAGAAAAGCAAAGCTAGAGTCATCACAATTCTGGACTTCAAGTTATACTACAAAGCTGTAGTGATCAAGATATATGGTACTGGGGCGCCTGGGTCGCTCAGTGGGTTAAAGCCTCTGCCTTCAGCTCAGGTCATGATCCCAGGGTCCTGGGATCAAGCCCTGCATCGGGCTCTCTGCTCAGCAGGGAGCCTGCTTCCTCCTTCTCTCTCTCTGCCTGCCTCTCAGCCTACTTGTAATCTCTGCCTGTCAAATAAATAAATAAAATCTTAAAAAAAAAAAAAAGATATATGGTACTGGCACAAAAACAAACACACAGATCAATGGAACAGAATAGAAAACCCAGAAATAGAACCACAATTATACAGTCAACTAATCTTTGACAAAGTAGGAAAGAATGTCCAATGGAAAAAAGACTGTCTCTTTAATAAATGGTGTTGGGAAAACTGGACAGCCATATGCAAAAGAATGAAACTGGACCACTATCTTATACCATATACAAAAATAAATTCAAGGGGCACCTGGGTGGCTCAGGGGCACCTGGGTGGGTTAAGCCGCTGCCTTTGGCTCAGGTCATGATCTCAGGGTCCTGGGATCGAGTCCCGCATCGGGCTCTCCGCTCAGTGGGGAGCCTGCTTCCCTCTCTCTCTCTCTGCCTGCCTCTCTGCCTACTTGTGATCTTTCTCTGTCAAATTAATAAAATAAATAAAAAATAAAAATAAAAATAAAAAAATAATAATAAATTCAAAATGGATGGAAGACCTATATGTGAGAGAGGAAACCATCAAAATCCTAGAGGAAAACACAGGCAGCAATCTCTCTGATATCAGCCGGAGCAACATATTACAAGACAGGTCTGAGGCAAGGGAAACAAAAGCAAAAATGAACTAATGGGACTTCATCAAGATAACTTCACAGCAAAGGAAACAATCAACAAAACTAAAGGGCAACCTTTGGAATGGGAAAAGATATGTGCAAATGATACAGCTAATAAAGAGTTAGTATCCATAAGAATGTAAGTGCTGGTTTTATTTGGAATTAAAGGTAAGATAGCCTTGAATGATCTCTTCTCCTGTGCATGTCATATACAGATAATCCATGAGAAAAACTACTGTAACAGAAATGTGAGGTACTACATTCTACATTTTGCCTAACTGAAGACATCCTTAAGTAGGGAACTAGGGAAGAGTCAAATATGGATTACCAAAACCAATGGTGAGGAGTTGAAACTAAAAAGCTTTGAATAATCTTTAAAAGGGAACGGCGCCTGGGTGGCTCAGTGGGTTTAGCCGCTGCCTTCGGCTCGGGTCATGGTCTCGGGGTCGTGGGATCGAGTCCCGCGTCGGGCTCTCTGCTCAGCGGGGAGCCTGCTTCCTTCTCTCTCTCTCTCTGCCTGCCTCTCAGTGTACTTGTGGTTTCTCTCTGTCAAATAAATAAATAAAAAATCCAAAAAAAAAAAAAAAAAAAAAAAAGGATAAAAGGGAACAAAGAAAAAGTCTCTGCCTTCCACCTGATTCAACTGTTCAGCTGTGGAGGAAGAAACGTGTACCAGGAAAATCTCTTTGATTTGCAGATGCAACAGCTGGACTGATCTCTGAAATATGTGGATTAAATAACGCCCTAATCAACTCATGTACATATAGAGGTTCTTTAACAAATGTAGTTTTCTTCCTAATGAATATTTTTTTTTCCTACTGAACATTCTAGATATATATAAACAACATACTCAAAACTAAGCTCATTGTCTTCATCCATCCTCCAAAAGGGACGATTTCCCTCGACCATTAGCATCACTGAAAAATTATTAGTAAAGAGGCAAAATTGCTGGAAAAGAGGCCAGTGACATCTGGAATCAAATACGTTTTTTTTTTTTTTCCCCAAAGATTTTATTTATTTATTTGACAGACAGAGATCACAAGTAGGCAGAGAAACAGGCAGAGAGAGAGAGAGAGAGAGAGAGAGAGGGGAAGAAGCAGGCTCCCTGCTGAGCAGAGAGCTCTATGCGGGGCTTGATCTCAGGACCCTGGGATCATGACCTGAGCCGAAAGCTGAGGCTTTAACCCACTGAGCCACCCAGGCACCCCAATTAAATACGTTTTTAAACTTGTAATATTTTGTATAAAATGCTCTGAAAAATACACATTTTTCTGCCTTCTTAAAGTAGATATATTAAACCACATTTCTTTTTGCATGACTAGGTATAATTTTGAATATCAATTAGCCTATAGTGATAACTCTTAGAATGTATTAGGGACTCTCAGACCATTGGGTTTTTCTAAAATTTGCATCTTATTTCCAATTTTTCCATCTTATCCCCTGCCTGCTCTTTTTGATGTTGTTATGTACTTGATCTACTATTTTTTTAATAACCTGGGCTAACTTGTTATAAAAGAATATAAGAAAACAGACTAAAAAGTCTAAGATTTTTCTTAAAAATTATACTAGAAATTTTATATTTAATATAAAAATTCTGTAGCATCTATATGGGCTGCTTATAGTGAAGAATCTTACTTCATTGTTATAGCCTTGGTACCGTAATAGTCCATGAAATCAGATGTTATTAGAATTCCAATGAAATTCCAACTCCCAGTCTTCCTTTCCAACATTTGGTGTGGGAAACTGCAAAGGATGTCAAAACAAAACAAATCTGCACTTCCAGAGTAGAGTTACTGACTGGTGCTTTGCAGTAGGCAATCAAGGCCTGTTTTGTTATTTTTTTGAAGACACCAACCTGTGTGCTATCCATACCAAAGTGTAACAATTATGCCAAAGTAGTATGCCACAGGTATGGAGAATGCGCGAGCCTGGGTGGCTCAGTCGGTTAAGCAGCTGCCTTCGGCTCAAGTCATGATCCCAGGGTCCTGGGATGGAGCCCCACATCGGGCCCTCTGCTCAGTGGAGAGCCTGCTTCTCCTTCTCCCTCTGCCTGCTGCTCTGCCTACTTGTGCTCTGTCAAATAAATAAATAAAATCTTAAAAAAAAAAAAAGAATCTACTATGAGAGGAAACATTTCATCTTCAAAAACAATAACAAAAATCCACTTTTTTTTCCTTCCTTCCTGTCATTTGTAGTTCTAATGTTAGACATCTTTCCACAAAGGGTCAAAAGGTATCTACACAAGTACATAATTAAGAGTAGAAAAATAGGGAACAGAAACCAGTACTGTAGTTTTTCCATTTTTATTTATATGTGAATTTTTAATATAAGTGAGGGGACAGAAAGCATTAAGATAAGTCAAATAGTTTCATTGACCAAGTTTCAGCAGTTTAATTTTATAACAGTTATAAATAAACCTGCAAATGTTTCTGGATGGTGCCAGCATTTGGATTTTGAAAGAACAAGTAAATTTCTTATTGGCAAGAACTAAGTGGTGTTTGTAGCATTTTTATCATACAGTAGAGTCCATCCATTCACTATATTTTTCTGAGTTGTCCTCTATGCAAGTACATGTTTTTAATGTTGTTTTCCTGTAAGTTTGTTATTAAAATGAATTAAACTAGTTTTTGAAAAGTGGTTATACTAGGTAACTATTAAGGTCTTTCTAATTCCAAAATTCTGTATGAGGCTTCTAAAGTTCTTTTTTTTGTATTCTCTTTGCTCTTAATCTTAAATTTACCACAAAAAAAAAAAAATTAACATCACTTTTACATAAAAATATTTATTAACCCCAAATCTGAGACAGAAATTATCAATTTATATAACAATGATGATGACAAACGCGTTAAAACAGATTTTTAAAACATGTTAAAAACCACATTAATGGTTAAATATTTCAAGTAAAAATCTTCTCAGGATACATTATATAGTCTAAAACTATGAGATCCCTGGAAAAATGCCAGGGAAAATATTTTAATATGTTTATTCACATATGTGTGCAATAAAAGAGGCTTTTGACCATAAAACTCCTTTTGTTTTTTGTTTCTTTATAAAATCTTTTTCTTTTAAACATATATACTACATATACAGTATATGCCATACCTGAAATTGTCTTGTTCCCCTAGCTCTAATAAATTAAACCCTTGTCTTCCTCCTTATTAGCTTTTTCAATTAAATACTCAGCCAAATGTAAACACAGCTATGTATGTCTGTGTGCAGTGACTGGGTTTATGCAAGCAAGTGCTTCCTGAATGCAGAACAGACAGGGAACCGCTGTCTGCTTCACTGGAGCCTGGGATGTTTCTGTTTACAAATCCTGGAGCCAGGCAGGGGCCACTACTGGAGGCGTGCTGTCTGCTTCCTTGCTACACTCAGCCTTTGTCTGGGTCTGTGTCAAAGAAAGAATAACATTGTTGCATGTGCAGCAGCAACAAAGGAAATCTTAAATATAACACACTGGTGGTTTGTTGGCTCCTTAATCTTTTACAACTGTGCGTGGAAAGGCAAATTAGGGATTAGGTTTAAAAACATTTTTTTAAAAGCAATGTACTTATTCATAAAAGCAGAGAAAAACTTTTAAAATCAAAACAATTGATGTGATCAAAGTTAAATGAATTCCTTAGCAAAACAATTCAGATTCCTAAGTATCTTTTCTGTAGTGATGATATACTGTGCAGATCAATGTTTTAAACAAATATTTTTACAAAGAATAAACAATGTTGATTTAAATAATATGTTTGGAATGGTAACTATATAGTAATCATAATCAGATTAATGTTAATGTTTAATGTCTAAAAAGCAAATGGAGAGGAGGCAGATTTCTTGTTTTTTTCTAAGTTGGCATGTGATACTGAATATTTAGGACTACTTTAAATTTAGCTTGCCACATTAATTACTGTGAATAGACCTTGCTTGTAAGAAACACAATAAATAACAACAATAAATAAAACAGTTCATGCTCTACTGAGTCCAGGCATTTTATGGCAGAATTATAAAAGCAACAGTGGAAAACTAAGGAAAAGAAGAGAAAGAAAAACAATCTAAGTTAAACCAAAAATAGGTTGGAGGAGGGAGGACTGACAATAAAACACAGGAAAGACATTCAGTGCTTATCCTTCTTAACTTCTAGCTTTGTATTTATAATTTCTTTAAAAGAGCTGTTCTAGGGGGTTTGGGAGAAGGGGGTGGGATTATGGACATTGGGGAGGGTATGTGCTTTGGTGAGTGCTGTGAAGTGTGTAAACCTGGTGATTCACAGACCTGTACCCCTGGGGATAAAAATATATGTTTATAAAAAATAAAAAATTAAAAAAAAAAAAAGAGCTGTTCTAGGATTAGAAGGGACTGAATTTTAGCATTTTATTTCCTTCATTAAAGAATGAATTAAAAGTAACAAAATTAATTATATTTCATTGGAGTAAAGTTATTAAATAACATTAAAAACAGGATTTAAGTAAATACATATAGAATTTTTAGTAAATAATGGAAGATAAAGATTAATCTCTAGACCATGCTACAATTAAAAAAATAAAGTCTATCAGAGTATAAAGAATATACCATTAAATACTTTTGATATAATTCTGCCAGGCCTAATTGCCTATATTCTATTGAGATTTTATTTTTTACCTTTATACATAGATATGATAAAACATAAATGTTGTTACTCTGCAATAGTTTTGAAAAATAATCATTGAATACTTCTCAGAAAGCAACGAACTAAATTAACACAAGAAAAACTGAAATCTAACTATGCAATATTCGTTATTTAAAATAAAATTAAATAAAGCAAAACTTAAAATCTCACAATACAGGAATGCCTGGGTGGTTCAATCAATTAAAATCCCACAATACAAAATCAAACCTAAGAGATGAATCACTCGGAGATCCCGAGTCAATTTTCCTGTCTATAAATGATACTTTTAAATCCAGAATTCATACTAGAGACAATTGTTCTCAGAAAGTGACCATGAAATAATGTGAGTATAAAAGTGGAATTTATATCTTCCAGTCATTTGCTTATTACTAGAAAATAAAATATGAGTTGTGTTGTACAGACAACTCCCCCCATTTAATATTCTTTTCATTATGATAGTAATGTCCTCAATCTTATAAGGAAAGCAAGATAGATATGTAAAGAGAATTAGCTTTTTTCTATTAAATTTCTATTTTCTAGTTTTTCCCACAGTTGTTTTCCAATCTTTTAAACTATTTTTTTTTACAAAAACAATCCCATATGCACAAGTGTTTATAATACAAATGTACAGTTCAGTGAATTATTATGAAGTAAACACGTAGCTACGCCAAGAAATAGAATATTCAGGATCCTAAAAATCACCTACGTGCCCCTTTTGGTCTTAACAGCCTTTCTCCTCCCCAGCAATAGGCACTATGTTATTGAGTAATAATTTCCTTGCCCTTCTTAATAGTATTACATTCTCTGATTGCTTAGGTTTGGGGTTTTTTAATGCCTACTTCTGAATTTTATATAAATGGAATTTTTACACCTTGCTTCTTGTTTTCAATAATATGTTTTGAAGATTTAACCATGCTGTTGGGATGCACATGAAATTAATTCAGGGTTGCTTTTCTAGATAACAAATGCAGTTATTTTTCCTTGCAATGAGTCTGGGAGTCATAATAATTAAAAGATCAAAATAGGTAATCCCTACTAAGCTCATAGAAATACTCCACAAATGTAAACATTTGGTTATTCAGTTATACTTAGTATTTTTAAAGTACCCAATTTTGTTGGCAAGAGAAAAATATTAAACGAAGTTGACAAATGAAAAGTTGCATATCCTCTTGCTGTTTCCAATGTTTTGGCAGCAGAGGCAATAGCTAGCAGCCAAGAAGGCCAGACTTAATAAAAGATGCACTCGGGTAGGAACAGAGCAGAAAGAAAAGCTTTGAGATTGAGAGATAGGGTAGAGGAAAACATGCCTTACTGGACAAGGCTTTATGAAATTAGCACTGTTCAAAAGACCATTCTTAATACATATCTAAAAACAACGAAATCCTTAATTCATCCTTTCCATTGTGCTCAGATTTCCCTTATCCCCTACCCTCAAAGCATTTACAGAATCTTATCTGACAATCCTTTAAAAGGGAACTTCTAAACATGCACATCTAGTCTTCCATGAAAGGACACTAAAAGGAATAGGGTCTCCATCAGACCATTATGGATATTCTCACCCAAACTGTCCCTAAATATTTGATCAGTTCCTACTAAACCCCACTCTTTAGATAGTGAGAATAAGGAGGTAAATTGACAGAATACCCAGGGCACTGGTAAGGCCAGGGGGAGTTAGAGTAATTCTTTTTTTTTTTAAATTTTTATTTTTTATAAACATATATTTTTATCCCCAGGGGTACAGGTCTGTGAATCGCCAGGTTTACACACTTCACAGCAGAGTTAGAGTAATTCTTGCCAGTACTATATCTTTGCCCTACACAGGCACTTTTTTCCAATCCCTTTTTTTACCTTTTTTTTCTCTTTCATGTTCCTTTCTTTGTCCCTTTACATATTCCTGTCTGCAAACCTGTCTTAAAGGCACCCACATGTCCTGCTTAGTAGCTAGCACTGGTGACATTCTAGACAATGCAGGAACTTCTATTTTTAGTCCAATTCTATCATGCTTTTCAAACAAAAACCTTTAAAAACTGACAAACAAAAAAGCCGTAGTGATCTTATGATCTCTATGTGATAAAGGTGAGATAAAAGCAATTTAAGTTTTTAAAAAATCTCTTTGTATTATATCAAATTGCAAAACAAACCACCGTAAGCTTTTTAAATGGATGACTGTTCAGTAGCTCCAATTCTTTTACATATCCAACACTTCAAAAGTTATCAACTAAAAACACTAACCTAACAGTGAAGAAAAAGTACTGATCCTTATAATAACTGACAGGCTATATTAAACAACTAAGTAACTAAACATTTGCATTAAAAGCTAGCAGAGTGAGAAATGATTTTGTTTTATACCAATTGTGATAGATTTTGGATATTCATTCTAATACACAACCATTTTTATTTTAAAAGAAGTGAGTATTTTTTAATTTTGTTTTTTCAGTGTAAAATGAGCATTTTTAAAACATACAAAACTGATACAAAATATGTAGACCCTAAAATAAATCTGCATTTAAAATTTTGAGAGTAATTCTTCTTTAGTTGTGTTTGTATACCTTGTGATCAAATAATCCACTATGAGTAGAACTCTTTCTGAGTAGATGCTACTTCTTGATCCTGAGTCCCAGACAGAGAAGACCTGGACTGACCCTGTAGCCTGGAATGGAGTCCAGCCTATATCAGGCAAACTCCAGCTGATCTACATACCTATGATCATGAAAAAAAAAAAAGCTTACTGTTAAAGCCACTGAGCTTAAAGGTGGCTTACTGATGAAATATTATTGGTAATAGCTGACAAATAAGAGTATACCTACTAGTGGCATGTAACATCTTCCAGAGATGTGCGCAAACATATACAAATTTCAGTCTAAAATCAGACATTTAGGAATGCTGTAGGATAAATTTTTTTTCTAGTTCTGCCCATATTGTCCTTACAACTATAGACATATTAACATTCAAACAAGAGTCTATAAGTAATGCCTATAGCGGCAATATTAGCTATAGAATGAATTTTTAACATTAGAAAAATTAAATATATTTATTTAAAACATAGCACTTCAGTTGTTTTGTGGGATAAGATATGTAATACTCCCCAAAGATCAACATTTTATTTACCTTTTGTGAGCCTCAATTATACAGGATAAAAAGTTCTGGAGATTGGTTGCACAACAATATGAATATATTTAACATTACTGAACTGTACACTTAAAAATGGTTAAGAAGATCAATTTTATGTTATGTATATTTTACCACAACTTTAAGAAAGCAGTTTAAGAGAATGGTTCTGATCTTTTAAGAAGATGATTTTTTATTTTTAAAATATCAAAAATATATATATCATAAAGAGCAGAACTTAGTGACAATTTTCAGTATTCATAAAATGCTTTATAGATACTGTTAACACTTATTTCAGTGTATTTTAGTCTACATAAAGAAAACAAAAACATCAATTTCCTTTTCCTTTACTTCAAAACACCAATCTCTTGTCAACAGCTTTGGCAGCTGGAAATACATGACTTGCTCAGTGGTGTGGCACTGAGATGAATTTGATTAATTTTTTTTAAAAGGGAAAAGTAATTTTTACTAAACAAATACTCTCTGGTAGACAAAATCTACACATACACATCCACTCATATATATACAAGTAAGTACACTTTGTACTTTCTTCTGTATTCTTTCAGAATTTCTTCATATATGTAGAAGGAAATTTGAATATATGGTACATCTACTCTTCCCCCAACCCTGACAGTTGGCAATCCTTAATAATATATGGTGGAGATCTTTCTATAAATTAGTCCAGAGAAAGCTTTTAACTCTTTTGTTTAAAGCTTCTCACTATTCCATTATACTGTTGTATCAAAATTTTTTAACCTGTCCTCTATCAGTTCACATTTAGACTTCTATTACCTTGCTATAACAAACAATGCTACAGTGAATGCCTTTGTTTATATTCAGTTCAAAAATATATGTATACAACTGTAGGATAAATTCTCAGAAATGAACTACTGGGTTTGGAATTTAGATATCCTAACTCCTAAGGCATATAATGTTAAAAAAAGAAAATTAAGAATGCAACAGAGTTCCAATATCCTCTGGATGCAAACCATGGGTTTTTCATTCTGTTAAATGGATTTACGGGACACGTGTGTGGCTCCCTTGGTTAAGCAGCTGCCTTTGGCTCAGGTCATGATCCCAGGGTCCTGGGATTGAGTCCCACATCCAGCTCCTTGCTCAGCAGGGAGCCTGCTTTTCTCTTTGCCTCTGCCTGCCACTCTGCCTTCTTGTGCTCTCTATCTCTCTCTGACAAATAAATAAATAAAATCTTTTTTAAAAATGGATTTGGGGGGGCGCCTGAGTGGCTCAGTGGGTTAAGTCTCTGCCTTCGGCTCAGGTCATGATCTCGGTGTCCTGGGATAGAGCCCCTGCATCAGGCTCTCTGCTCAGCAGGGAGCCCGCTTCCCCCCACCTCCCCCACCTGCCCTCTGTCAAATAAACAAATAAAATCTTTTAAAAAAATGGGTTTAGGAACAGAAAGTATAATATGGAGTTCAATACTTTAAAACGGCTTGTTACTTACAAAACATAAATGAACAAGAACAATCACAAGTACATTATCAACCAAAGACCTGGGAGATCTCTGTGATTATCTATAATATCTGTTCCACCCAGTCTATAATCATGCAGACTGAAATTCTATGAAATTACCAAATAATTTTAACACCCTGCAAACTACATCCTTACCATGTACTGTGTCTTAGTTAATTGTTTATTTATTATCATGGCATGATATTTTTTAATGGATAATAATTTCTTAAAAATCATTTTAGAACACAATTATTTGAATGTCCTGGGTGCTTAGATTTTCAAATAAATACTTGTGCAGGTGAATTAACTCAGGATATGACATATGATATGGTATGCCATGAAGAACAGTCTAAAAGTTGATTTATTGCCTCGAAGAAGTTACATAAACCAAACTCTTGAGAAATGTTGCTAAAAGATTTGGAGCTGCCAAGAATTTTCTGAAGATCTCTAGCATCTGGCCCTAGGAATAGATGCCCATTCTGAAACATAGGCATAGGGGTGAACAGCTGAAGAGGTGGGAGAAAGGGAAAGAAAAAAGGGAAGTCTGTAACAATATCCTGAGGATGGATGTCTGTATAAGTGCTTAATCAATATAGTCCTGGGACTAGAGGCACTAAAATACGCCTGAACAAAGGCATTAGGGAGCAGGTGGCAAACAAAGATCAGGGAACCAAAGGGCAGTGGCACAGCTGGACTGTGACTGCTTCTTCGGAAACACATATTGAGAGAGAGACAAAAGATTCTGCTGGAGTAGAAACACCTCCTACCTTTCATTTCTTTCCCTGGTCTACTCACTGCGCCTCTCTGTGAACCTCATTCTCCCAGGAAGTTACAGCGTGTAGCTAAGAAGAAATGTGATATATATTGTGATATTGTAATAATGTAATAATAATAAAAATGTGGCAGATAGATAAGACTGCCCCCTTAACATTCATTTTACCTTCATTCTAGTGTGCCTTCCTGAAATGCAGAGGCTAGAAAGTGAAAAGTCTATATTTCCTAGACTCTTCTACAGCTACAATTTCAGATTTAATGTAGCTTCAGCCAACTGAATACACTTACAAAAGATCTGGAAGTGAAAATGGACCTCTTCTTCTTCTTCTTCTTTTTTTTAATTTTTAAAAGATTTTATTTATTCATTTGACAGAAATCACAAGTAGGCAGAAAGGCAGGCAGAGAGAGAGGAGAAAGCAGGCTCCCCGCCGAGCAGAGAGCCCGACGTGGGGCTCAATCCCAGGACCCTGGGATCATGACCTGAGCAGAAGGCAGAGGCTTTAACCCACTGAGCCACCCAAGCGCCCTGGATCTGTTCTTCCGTTTCTAAAAGCAAACACGGCTGGTAGAAACAATTTTTCTGTGGTTATGTATCAGTTTCCTATGGCTGCTGTAACAAATTTAGCACAACCTTAGAGACTTAAAATGATAAAATTTATTATCTTATGATTCTGGTTGCCAGAAGTTTGAAATCAGTTTCATTGGGCTGAATGATGTCAGCAGGGTTGCACTCCTTCAGTGGCTCTACCCTCTTCCAGCTTCTGGTGGCTGCTGATACTTCCTATATTGTGGCTGCACCACTCCAATCACTGCTGCCATAGTCACACCGTCTTCTTCTATTCTCTGTGTCAAATTCCCCTCTGCCTCTCTAAGGGCACACGATGACATTTAGGGACCATCCAGATAACCCAGGATAATCTCCCCATCATAAGATCCTTAATTTAATCAAACACATCAGCAAAGGTCTTTTTGCCAAATGAGGTTTACGAGTTCCATGGATGAGAACCTGCTATCTTTGGGGAACCATATTTCAGTCTACCATATGTTGTATCAGTAGAGACATATGTCTAGTCACCCAATTCATGGCAATAGAATAGAAGTGCATGAAGTATTCTGCTGGTGCAAGGTATGGTCAGTGTTATAATATTCTGAAGATAGCAGCAATAGTGGTTTCCAGAATGTGATGGCTTCAGGATAATGAAAATGGCAATATGATTCTAGAGAATTATACCACTATGCTTTCTGAGAAGAGATACTGACTCCCTTAGTCTGACTCTGTGGTATGGTTCTGAAAGCTCAAGCTATATTCTGCTTCTCTAGCCTACCGGTCCTCAGAGTATAGTTTCTGAAACAAATAGCCATCACTTGGGAACTTGTCAGACATGCAAATTATTCAGCTCTACCACAGGCCCACCAAATAAGAGAATATGAGGGTGAGGCCAGAATCTCTTTTAAAAGCCCCCCAAGTGCATCTGATTTATTCTAACATTTGAGAATTATTGTACAAGCCTTACTAACATTTCTTTTTTTTTTTTTTAAGCTTTTATTTGTTTATTTGAGAGAGAGATAATGAAAGAAAGAGACAGAATAAGAGGGGGAATGTCAGAGGGCGAAGCAGACTTCCTGCTGAGCAGGGAGCCTGATGTGGGACGTGATCCCAGGACCTAAGCCAAAGGCAGTCGCTCAACAATTGAGCCACCCAGGTGCCCCTTACCAACATTTCTGTAAAAACATATAAACTATCTAGGTTGTATTATTTTCTAGGAAATTGAATCTTAACCAATACAGAAAAGGAAGTATAATTTGAAGAGAGTTAAATCCAGGCCAGTAAACTCTTCAGAAATAGGACACTTGACTTTATAGCAATGTATGGCCTTTGTATGGAGTTATGATAGAGAGGGTGCCTCAGAGATCATTCTTTACATTTACCTTATATTTCATTTATTTTTGAACTATAACTCAAGTTTCATGGGAGCCTAATCATTATTCATCATTGATAGAAAAATTAACTATTGACTATCACAAGCAAATTATTATGTTCAAAGTTTTGTTGGCATTTAAGCTTGAAGTATGAACCTGATGCTGTATAGAATTTTCAGTTTTCAGTCTATATACTCATTAAAAGCTTCTGACCCAGGGTATTCTACAACTGTAAGTTCTTAGATGACTATTATCAAATACTGTATGTTATTTTCAATGTTGGGGGAAAAAAACTCTTGAAAATCATATTTATGCTTAGTAAGACTTTATAGGCTTACATGTGTCAAGACCAATTTGAGTGAAATTTTACTTACAGTACATAATTAAAAATAGTTTGATCTCATGCTGCTTAAAATCTCAAATTAGGTAGGTACATTTCTCATTAGTAAAATTGGGGAAATCAATTATAGTAAGTATGGTTTGTATACATGCTTTTTCAAAATATAAAAAAACATGGCAGTCCATAATAACATTTTTAAAAGTTCTTGATTTTAAGTAGAATAGACCATATAATTAATTCCCAAAATGATTAGAAAATGAAATAAGATGGAAAATGTGGGCTTTTCATGTATGTTTTATTATTTGGTATTTCAAAATAATCCAAGTATTTCAGAACTCGTATTGGTAAATAACCAGATAATTTCAAAGAGACACAAATTCTGGGTCTACCTGTTTTCTACTATTTGTGTATGGCATTAAGCTTTCTTTTAGAATGGAGAATTAAGGGAATATTTGTACTATATTGATATATATTTATAAGTATTTGTGTATATTTACATATTTTTAAAAAAGATTTTATTTATTCATTGACAAACAGAGATCACAGAGGGCAGAGAGGCAGGCAAAGAAGGAGGAAGGGAAGCAGGCTCCCTGCTAAGCAGAGAGCCCGACACGCGGGCTCGATCCCAGGACCCTGAGATCATGACTCAAGCTGAAGGCAGAGGCTTTCACCCACTGAGCCACCCAGGCGCCCCCATTTACATATTTTTTAAAAAAATTTTATTTATTCATTTGAGAGAAAGAAAGTGCATGAGTGAGAGCACAAGCAGAGAGGAGGGTCAGAGAAAGAAGGAGAAGTAGACTTCCCTCTGAGCAGGGTGTTCAACCTGGGGCTTGATCCCAGGACCCAGGGATAACGACCTGAGCCAAAGGCAGACTCTTAACCTACTGAGCCAGCCAGACACCCCTTCATTTATATATTTATATTCTATATATGTACTATAATATCCTTTCTTTCTCAAGACACATGCTCTTCCTTCTACTGGGAGAGGCCTTTTAAAATATATAAGGGCCATTTTTAAAGATTGCCACAATGACTACGATGTGAGGACTGCTGGCATTTAGTAAGTCTTAACTAGGGGATTTAAAAATCCTTCAAGATTTGGAACAGTCTTGCACAACTAGGATATCACCCAAATGCCAAATGGTAGTTCTACTAAAAATATTCTTGC
This sequence comes from Mustela lutreola, assembly GCF_030435805.1. Classification (NCBI taxonomy): domain Eukaryota; kingdom Metazoa; phylum Chordata; class Mammalia; order Carnivora; family Mustelidae; genus Mustela; species Mustela lutreola. The sequence goes on from NC_081292.1 coordinate 197,179,121, forward strand.
CCATGCCCTCAACCCGGGCACTAAAGCCCTTACATAGAAAAAGAAATCTGGGAGAAGACGGTAATATTACAGAACTTTTCATTAACACAGGGCACTTTTTACTTCTGGTGTCTTAAAAACCTCTTAAGGAATTCGGGTCCATCTTTAGAAGAGAAATAACTTACACCTTGAGTAGAAACAATAAATATTTTTGGAGTAGGACCACAGCACTCCAAGTCCAAATCTGTACAGACGGAGATCACAAGTAGGCAGAGAGGCAAGCAGAGAGAGAGATTGGAGGAAGCAGGCTCTCCACTGAGCAGAGAGCCCGATGCGGGGCTCGATCCCAGAATCCTGGGATCATGACCTGCGCCGAAGGCAGAGGCTTTAACCCACTGAGCCACCCAATATTTTCAATATTTTCACCCTTTATTTACAAATCTGTAAATAAAGGAGGCTTGGTGCTTCCTAAAGTTTTAGAGGGAATTTAGTTTTTAGCAATAGCCAGAAGCATAAAAAGATAAGAAAAACATACAACACATGTTGTAACGTGCCCCCCAAAATATCATTTAAGTTATTCAAAATGTGCTATTTTATTGAACCTTTTAAAATGGCCATCTTTAACACAGAAGGAAATGTGTTCACATTTTAAAAATGGTTAAGATGATAAATTTTATGTTTATGTGTATTTTATTGAACTAAACATTTTAAAAACTTGTGTCTTATAAATGGTAATATACACAATGTGTAGCTATTTTAGCAAGAGACAAACTACAATAAAGATAAGTAATTAGGATAAATTTGGGCGCCTGGGTGGCTCAGTGAGTTAAAGCCTCTGCCTTTGGCTCAGGTCATGATTCCAGGGTCCTGGGATCAAGCCCCACATCGGACTCTCTGCTGAGCAGAGAGCCTGCATCCCTTCCTCTCTCTCTGCCTGCCTCTCTGCCTAATTGTGATCTCTGTCTGTCAAGTAAATAAAATCTTTTAAATAATAATAATAATAATTAGGATAAATTTATCAAAGGAAGTGTATTTTTGTACACTATAAAACATTGTTGAAATAAATTAAAGAACGCCTAAATAATAGGGACGCCATCTCATGTTCATAGATTAGAAAACTTAACGTTGTTAAGATGGTAATATTCCCCAAACTGGTCTACAGATTCACTGCAGAGCCTACCAAAATCCAAGCTGCCATTTTTGCAGATATGGACAACATTGCTGGTGAGAATGTAAAGTGGTTCAGCCACTTTGGGTAACAGCTTGGCAGTTCATCAAGAGTTAAACACGGAGGTACCTAAGAGGCAACTCTTCTACTACTTGGTATATGCCCAAGAGAACTGAAAACATATGTCCCCACAAAAATGTATACATCACTGTTCATAGCATTATTTATAATAGCCAACACTGGAAAAAAAAACAACTGTCCATCAACTAATGAATGAATAAACAAAAACTGGTAAAGCTATATAATATAATACTATTTACCCATAAAAAGAAATGAGTTACTGATACATGCTACAACACAAATGAACCTTGAAAATATGATGCTAAGTGAAAACAGTCAGACATAAAAGACCACATATTCTATAATTCCATTTATGTAAATGTCCAAAATAGGCAAATCCATGTAGACAGTAAGTACATTAGGGGTTGCCAAAGCCTGGGGCGGGGAGTGGAGGGTAATGGAGAATGACTGCTAATTACTTGAGAGTTTTTCTTTTCGGGTAATGAAAATGCTCTCTAGTTAAATAGTGGTGATGTTTGCACAATACTGTAAATACACCAAAAAACAGAATTTTACACATTTATAGATATTAAAATGGTGAACATTATGATATGTGAACTCTATGTCAATAAAGCTGTGTTTGTTTGTTTTTTTTAAGTCACAAAGAACAAACTTAAGAGTACTATTCTGGCAAATTCAAGATTATTTCAGCATTAAAATAAAAATCCACAAGTCCATGGGGCACCTGGGTGGCTAATTTGGTTAAGCATCCAACTCTTGATTTCAGCTCAGGGCTGTGGGATCGAGCACATCAGAGTCTGTGCTCAGCAGGGAGTCTGCTTGAGATTCTCTCCCTCTCCTTCTCCCTTACATGTGCTCTCTCCCTCCTCCTTCTAAAATAAATAAATCTTTATTTTAAAAATCCACAAATCCATAGTAATACTAAAAGAAAAGCCTTTCTTTCTCTTTTCTTCTTCTTTTTAAAGATTTTATTTATTTATTTGTGTGAGAGAGAGAGAGAGAGAGAGAACACAGCAGGAGGAGCAGCAGAGGGAGAGGGAGAAATAGGTTCTCCACTGAGAAAGGAGCCCAATGCAGGACTTGATCCCAGGACCCTGGCATGACCTCAGTCTAAGGCAGAAGCTTAACTGACTGAGGCCCCCCTCACGTCCCTCTTTTTTTCTTTTTTTTTTTTTTTAAACATAAGAATGCCAGCTATTAGAGTAAAATGACAGAACTAGAAAATCATCATTTTGAACCTGTAATATAATAGGTTTGGGAAAGGATAATGCATGCTGAAGCCATTAAGTAAAATGGTGGTTTAATAGCAAAATTATTTGTCAGGTGCCAAATTATCTACCCATCGGTGACTTACTAAATGCAAAGGGGGAAAATGTACCTTTTCTTTTCTTTTTTTCCCCCCAATATTTTATTTATTTATTTGACAGAGAAAGAGAGATCACAAGCAGGCAAAGCAGGCGGAGAGAGGGGGGAAACAGGCTCCCTACTGAGCAGAGAGCCCTATGCGGGGCTTGATCCCAGGACCCTGGGATCATGACCTGAGCCGAAGGCAGAGACTTTAGCCCACTGAGCCACCCAGGCACCCCAAAAATGTACCTTTTCAACAAAGTGTTGTCATCTGAACTGATACTGTGACTCGATATGATACAATATGAAGTTTGCAATATCACCCATGAGGTATTCTTGCTAATAATTTAACCCAAATGAAATCAACCTTCTAGACTTAACATCCAAGTTAGAAATTTCAAGGGATTAAAAATACAGTAAAATAATTAGACAAATCCAGAATATAGGGACAACTGCTTAGAATCTCTAGAAGTCAATTTCATGGATAATTTAAAAAGGTAGGAGAGGGAGAGACTATATTAGATTAATAGAAATTAAACAGACAAAACAGTCAAATGCAATGTATCAACCTTGACTGAATTCTGTTTGAGAAAAAAGTCTTAAGAGTTATTATGGGAAAGGCTAAGCTCGGACTAGATACTGGCTTATGTTATGAATTATTATTAACTATCTAGGATTTGAGATGAGCATTTGTCTTACATTTCTAAGAGATGCATGTGATACTTGTAGCTTACTTTCAAATGGTTCAACAATAGCAACAACAACAAAAACAGGTATGTATCCATCCATCCACCCATCCAAAAGGAGGAGGTAATGGAGAATGCAAAACTGAATAATGTTAATAATTACTGAATCTATGTGGAAATATAGGAGATCAATTCTAATTGACTAAGATTTTTTCTTTATATTTTTTCTTTATATATATTTATATTTCTTTATATATTTTTTTCTTTATATACAGAAATAACTTCTTATAGCTTTTTTTTAAAGTGAGGGATGAGGTTAACAGAAGATGCAGAAAATATTATCTTTGTTCTATTTCTCAACTGGAAGGACAGAGGAACTTGAACACACATTATGAGAAACTCATAACAATCCTTTCTTCAAATAAGAAAAGACTTAGAATATAGGATCTCATATAATAAATTAAAATGAACAGAAAAATGTCCTTAATGATAAAAAGAAAATCAAATGAGGAATGATGTTTGTAACACTTGGTTTTTAAAAAAAGACCTAAGGACAGTTTTCTCCTAATCATAACTACTATCTATTAAATGTTTAGTATATGCTAGGCACTCTACATGCAGTATCTTGTTTAATCTATACAACAATCATATAAAATAAGTAGTATTACTTTGTACATGAAGTACGTAATATATAAAGAGGCTAAGTAACCTGTTCAAGGATATGTTTACTAAGTAGAACAGGAAGATTTTTAACCCATGCACTAAGACTGAGGGCCAAACACTCTTTTCTGTTTTTAAAGATTTATTTGTGCATTTATTTGAAAGAGAGAGAGAAAGAGAACACAAATGGGAGGGCAGGGGTAAGATGCAGACTCCCCGCTGAGCAGGAAGCCCAACTCAGAGCTCAATCCCAGAACCCTGGAATCAGGACCTGAGCTAAAGGCAGACACCCAATGACAGAGCCACCAAGGTATCCCAGGAGAGCCAAAGCTCTTAATCTTTATGTTATAGACCTCCCAAAGACTCAAGTGAATATTTTTTTAAACATTACACTTTCCTCCCTTATATGATCCTATTTTTTAGAGGATGATTAGGCTAATTTCATATTATAGCTAGAATATAATGTACTTTTTTAAAAGAAACAATTTGAAAAGAGCTTATAACAGTACTTAAGTTGTTAGTGCATTTCCAACCAAAATTGTATCTCTTCAATTACTATTAAAAATTTTTATCAAAAAGACAAGAAATAACAAGAATTGGCGAGGATGTGGAAAATGGGAACCCTTGTGCACTGCTGGTAGAAATGCAAACTGGTATAGCCAACTATGGGAAAGAGTATGGAGGTTCCTCAAAAAATGAAAAAGAGAACTACTATATGATCAAGCAACTCAACTTCGGATATTTATCTAAAGAAAACAAAAGACTAATCGAACAAAATATATGCATCCCAATGTTCATTGCAGCATTATTTACAATCGTGAGGATCTGGAAACACCTAAGGGTCCATCAATGGATGTGTGAGAGTGTGTGTGTGTGTGTGTGTGTGTGTGTGTGTGTGTGTGAATATTATTCAGCCATAAAAAAGGGAAGCAATCTTGCCATTTACCACAATATGGATGGACCCAAAGGCATTATGCTAAAGTGAAATAAGTCAAACAGAGAGAGACAAGTACTATATAATTTCACTTACATGTGGAATGTGAAACGTAACAACAACAAAAAACCCCAAGCTACAGAGAATAGATTACTGCTAGTCAGAGGAAAGGGGTGGGTCAAAGGGATGAAGGGGGTCAAAATGTACCAACTCCCAGTTATAAAATAAACAAGTCACGGGGATAAAATGTACTGCATAGTGACTACATTTAACAATACTCTACTGAATATTTGAAAGTTTTTGAGAGTAAAGCTTCAAGTTCTCACTACAAGAACAAAAAATTTTGTGATTATGCACAATGATCGATTTTAACTAGACTGACTGTGGTGATCGTTTTGCAATACAAACAAAAAGCAACTCATTATATCGAACACCTGAAAGCAATATAATGTTACATGTCAATTATATCCCAATTAAAAAAAATGATGTTATAAAGACAGTTGCTATCCAAATCATGGCTAGTTTCATCTTGGTTTTGAAAGTCCTTTTTTATCTGTAACTCTACTTTTTTATAAGATTTTATTTATTTATTTATTTGAGAGAGAGAGGATGAGCAGGGGGGAGGAGCAAAGGGAGAGGAAGACAGACTCCCAACCAAGCAGGGAGCCCAACTTTGGGCTCGAACCTAGGATCCTGAGATCATGACCTGAGCCAAAGGCACCCATTCAACCAACTGAGCCACCCAGGTGCCCCAGTGACTCTACTTTTTATGGTAATCTGGCATATAAAACCACTAAATATATATTAGATAGATAATCACTATTTCTATATGAACATATGCAGAAAATTCTCAGTAATCAGAGATACTACAGGAAATGAGAAATAGCTAAGACAGGTACAAAGGAATACACATGGAGCTGGACATAAAGATAAGAAAAATTATAGATGTTAAAGACGTGAAAATTATTTCTTACTTCTACATCCAAAATTGTCTACTATTTTAGAAGACATTTATTTTTAAATACCAGTCAATTCCACGATAAACACGTGGGTCTTATATTTTACAGACCAAAAACTTCCACTGACTTTGTCAGTAAAACCGGGTTAGTAAACAGGTTTTGCTTTGTTCGTCAGGACCAACAAGTAATACAAATTTTAAAAATACCAACATGAATAAGGATTACTTTTTTTTGAGAGAAGAGGGACAAAATATGTAGGTACAGATTGGGATTGATATTCAATAGGGCAGAGGTAGCAAAATTTTAGAACGAAAACTGTTTGACTAACACCACATAATGCGTGCAAATGAAATCTTGTTACTATTGCATTAAAGACTATTTTCTAAAAGATACATACTTTACTTCTCTTGCAACACCCCTCTCTACTAATATTTATTTTTAAAGATTTTATTTATTTATTTGACGTAGATCACAAGTAGGCAGAGAAGCAGGCAGGGCTGGGGGAAGCTCGATAGTAGGACCCTGAGGGGCTTGATCCCAGGACCCTGAGATCATGACCTCAGCCGAAGGCAGAAGCTAACCCACTGAGCCACCCAGCCACCCCTAATATTTTTAATACGTGTAAAAAAGAAAAACATACTTTGTCTCTTGCTAAAATGCTTCATCAAGTACTAAGCAAAAACTTTTATTCAATCACTTTAATGCTGTCATAGGAGCAGTAAAAACTGAAAAACCATCATAAATTCACAGCAGCTAAAAACTTATCTGTGGCCCTAAGCCATATGTCAGTTTCTTTGAATGTAGGCTTTCTTTTCTATTTTCTAGCTTGGTGTGAGATAAAGACATTTGCTACCAGACACTGAAGTTAGAATTTCTAATCTTAACAGCGCAGCATAAATTAGAATGTGATTTCTTTCTTTTTTTAAGAATATGATTTCTTAAACTTAGCTTTATTCAATCTTTCTCAACAATATGATCCAACAATCAACTTAATGAGTGATGTAAATTAAAGAAAATAGAAGCACTTTACATTTTTATACTGATTTTTACCCAAGAACTTCCAACACCAAATACAATGACTTAGGTCTATTTAATTTTTTAGAAAATGACAAATTTTTGTCTGCCTTTCTACTGTCTTAATTACTTTGTTTACTTTATTGTTAGGAAGGTTAATTATACTAATTCTAGAAATCTTAACAAGAAACTGTTTAAAGTAAACCTTGCACTTTGGGGAGGGTATATGCTATGGTGAGTGCTGTGGAGTGTGTAAACTTGACAATTCACAGACCTGTACCCCTGGGGCTAATAATACATTATATGTAAATAAAAAATAAAAATAAATAAATAAAAATGAGATATGACTTTTATAGAATAAAACGTATAGATCTGAAAAAATAAATAAATAAACCTTGCAATAATTATACATTTCTTTCAAACTGGGAATATATAAACAAATAAGCATGATTTAAGGGTATAAGAAAGTAAAATATTACAAATATAAATTGATTTACTTAAAGACTGATTTACTTTTTAAACAGAATGGGTACTGCAAAGTCTCTTATGGTTTGAAGAGACTCACTTTCCTAAAGTGTTAGACTTCTGGTTTTAGGTGGTAGATAGACCTATGTTAGTGTGTTAGTTTTCTATCTTTTGTCTAGCTACAAAAGAAGAAAACCTCAGCTTGGTGACAATGAATCTCTATTATCTCTATTTGCTATTCTCTTTTAACACAGAGAAAGTAAGCTTTAAATTTCAGACAGTTTAGCAGGCAACGATATCTAGTTAGCTAATATATATATGGTTTATTTTCATTTTATTTATTTTTAAATAAATAATTTTTAATGTTAGCTCTACTTACGACATTGGCTTTCCATTTACAGTAGTGATAGAAAGTTTCCCTTTAAAGAACATATAATTTTAATGAGATAATTTGAAGAAAAATATTAAGTAATAAAGCAATATGTCATGTGAATATAGAAAACATTTTATGATACTCAGTGGTACACAGATATGCTTAAAGAATTATGAGGATTTCTTAAATTTTAGGAAATGTGATCAAGTATTTTCAAAATAATCTTTTCTCTCCTTCCAAATGAATAAATTAACATATATAAACTGGCCCCCTGTTGGGGTATAAGAGTAATGATTAATAACAACTGATTATAGAGAGTAATGATTAAAACCAATAAAAAGCAATAATTAATAACATACTCTGGAGCCAAAAACCTAAGTTTCAATCTTGGCTCTACCACTTATTAACTATGAGACTTGCTAAATTATGTATCTGTGCCTCAGTGTTCTCAATGTAAAATAAGAATGATTTTTGTTTCTGTAAGGATTTCATATGTTTCTGTAAGGATTAACTGTAAAAGCTGAATACATAACATAGACAGCATTTAGAACAATGTCCGACACATAGTGAATTTGAAAAATATTATTTAGCTAGTTTTGATTTCACTATACGTTAAATGCCCAAATTCCCTTTATATTTTTATTGTAAAAAGACTGCTCAGTCTAGTAAGGCTATAATCCAGATAAAGTGAATTAAAATTTCATTACTACATTTACCCCACCCAGAATAACATTCTCTAAGGATCTTATATTTACTGTAAGTATTTTATTTATTTATTTATTTTACTGTAAGTATTTTATGAGGCAAAACTCATTAAATATCTAATGGGTGCCTGAGTGGCTCAGTGAGTTAAAGCCTCTACCTTCGGCTCAGGTCATGATCCTAGGATCCTGGGATAGAGCCCCACATCGGGCTCTCTGGCTCAGCAGGGAGCCTGTCTCTCCCTCTCTCTCTCTGCCTGCCTCTCTGCCTACATGTGATCTCTGTCAAATAGATAAATAAATAAATAAATATTTTTTAAAAAAGAAAAAACCACTAGTATGTGAAGAGAAACAGAAGTAAGAACACCATATGTTGATGGGGAAAGAAAGGACAGTGCTTATAAAAGTTAACTTATCATACTAGGTTCAACAGAGGAAGGGTTTCCTAAGAAAAAAATATAGGGACTCAGAAAATAAGATATCAAGGGAAGAAAAGAAGTAAAAATTCCTAAATGTGTCTAGAGCCAGTTCTGCCTATAATTAAGTACTGAACAGGTACATTATCATTGGCTTATTTTTTTTTTAGAAGTTCAAAGATTTATTTGTTCCATTTATTGAAAATATTTATGGACCACCTGCTTCCCATCAGACACTCAGTGGCTTATATTTTTTAAGGTTCCCATATAATAAAGTAGTCAAATATGGAACCTACTCCCTGAAAAAAGAAAAAAAAAAAAAAAAAAAAAAACCCTGAAACATAAACTCACAACTAGAGGAAAAATTCTTTGGAAAAAATCAGGCACAAAGATCTAGAATATGAGTTATGAACCACATACCCTATAATCTCATCTGTAGCCAATTTTTTTTCTTGGGGAATTATTTCATAATGAGTTTCTGGCTGAACACATGCTCCAGGTCTCTGACGGCAACCTCAGACCTGAACCTCAGATTACGGGTTACAGCAAAATAATTGACAAGGATTTTCTAAATATCAGAAGTTCTTTTTTCTTTCCCTTTTTTAAAAAAAATGGTAATAATCCTTCCTAATGGAGGAGCACAGCATTTAAACTTTACCTCCAATGCTGGAATTGGAGGAAAGGTTTTCTGTTTTTGTTTTTCTGAAAACAAACACCTGGGGCCTCACTGACTAGAAACATTGGTCATCTACAGTCCAAACAGAACTTTAATTTTTAGGGTTTAATAATGCTCACATACTTTTTTCTAAATTAATATGAAACTGCTGATATATATTTTAAAACAGACATTTCATTTATGTTTCAACAAAAGCATCAGTGGACTTCTCATTCTGAATTTTTTTAGTTAAACAGCCAGAAGTCTGCACAGATTTCATTAATTTGTACAATATCTCATTGCCTCCAAAACACTATGTAAGGCAATTTTATAAGACTAAGCAAAATCTGTAATTTGCCAAAAAAAAAAAAAAAAAGAAAGAAAAAATTAAGAACTAAAGGTAAGTGGAATAACCTTTCTTCACTCCCCTAACTCCACATCAAGGTAATTTTTAAATGATTATAATATAAGACTCTGTGGATCAAAAAAATTACAGATACACACTTACGGTCATGGATTGGTTATATTTTCCCTGGCAACTCCTTTCACTTTATTCTTAAAGATCCACTGCTATCATATGCTTTAACTTCTATCACTACCTACCTCATGGTCTTCAGCTTCAACTGAGGTTGATTAAAAAAAACAAGCTTTTTCTGAGGAAAGAGACCTATTTTTGCTATTCTAAGTTCTCCATATATTTCTTCATTGCCACTGGTCTAACTCTACTCAATGTATGAGGTATAGCAGTAGGAAGGCAGGTGAAAGGGTTCTGGATATTGTGTAACTGTACAATTCATGAGAAAGATAGAATTCCAGTAACAGCAATGAATAGTTTGAGGTCAGGAAGTAAACTGTTCAGCTGAAAACAAGAGAGAAATGAATAGGCTAAAGAGAACATTAAGTACCTTCTGCTGTTTCCCTAGAACATAACCTTTAAAAAAGCCATAATCTACTTGTGCATCATTTTCTTTACCAGTATTAAAATATGCCATAATTGTACTTTTTGAGTAAGGGTCTCTGAAAATGAGATCACGTAACAGTATCTACCTAGGGAAAATTTTCTAAATTCCTGCATTATTTTAAAAATTAAGATTTGCAAGGCATCTACATGGCTCAGGTCATGATCCCAGAGTCCTGGGATGGAGCCCCACATCAGGTTCCCTGCTCAGTGGGAAACCTACTTCTCCCTCTCCCACTCCCCTTATATTCCCTCTCTCGCTGTGTCTCTCTGTCAAATAAATAAAACCTTTAAAAAAAATTAAAATTAGGGGTGCCTGGGGGGCTCAGTGGGTTAAGCCTCTGCCTTCGGCTCAGGTCATGGTCTCAGGGTCCTGGGATCGAGCCCCACATCGGGCTCTCTGCTCAGCAGGGAACCTGCTTCCCCCTCTCTGTCTGCCTGCCTCTCTGCCTACTTGTGATCTCTCTCTGTCAGATAAATAAATAAAATCTTTAAAAAATTATAATTAAAATTTGATGCTTCCTTCTTAGGAATGAAAAGGAGAATGGGAACAATTGTACTTTTTTACTTTACCATAATGAATTTAAAATAAGGGAGTTAATAATTGTTCTACTTTTGTCTGTACTTATTATCCCATAAACAATTTGTCCTTTTAAATTGAATGTAGCAACCAGCTTTCAATAAATACCTGTCCATTAGTGAGTAAATCCAATGATTTCAACTTTTGCCAGATTATAAAGGACAACAAATCTACTCCCTTTAAGCATCTGAAAATATGTCAGTTTATACATTAGCATATGTCCTTTTATTAAATTATTCATTCAACAAACATTTATTGCACTCCCACCATTATATACCTGACACTGTGCTAGTCACTGCAGAGACAAAGGAGCATTAAGAAGTTCCTATCTCCAAAGACTTTAGAATCTTGTAGAAGAGTGTTGTATGAAAGGAGAGGTTAGCACTACCCTTGACAAGGATGTAAAAGGCCCTTAGGCTTGACAATACACATATGGTTAAGGCAATGCCACCTACTTCAGGTATCTAACTATCATATTTATGATTTCACTCTTATGTGGAAAATAAAAAACAAAACAACTGAATAAACAAAAGAATCAGACCTGTAAATACAGAGAACGAACTGATGGTTGCCAGAGGAAAGGGAGTAAGGAGATGGGCCAAAATGAGTTAAGGAGAATGATAGATACAGCTTTTCAGTTATGTAATGGTTAAGTCATGGGAATAAAAGGTACAGCATAGGGAATATAGTCAATGATATTGTTGTATGGTGACAGATGGTAGCTGTACTTGTGAACACAGCATATTTTTTTTTTTTAAACATCACAGGATTTTTTTTTTTTAAGATTTTATTTATTTATATGACAGAGAGAAATCACAAGCAGGCAGAGAGGCAGGCAGAGAGAGAGAGAGGAGGAAGCAGGCTCCCCACTGAGCAGAGAGCCCGATGCGGGACTCGATCCCAGGACCCTGAGATCATGACCTGAGCCGAAGGCAGCGGCTTAATCCACTGAGCCACCCAGGCGCCCCGTGAACACAGCATATTATAAAGAGATAACTGAATCACTGTATTGTGCACCTAAAACATAACACTGTGTGTCAACTATACTTTAATAAAAATTTTTTTGGAGTGGAGTCTTTTGGGTTTTCCACATATAGTATCATATCATCTGCAAAGAGTGATAGTTTGACTTCTTCTTTGCTGATTTGGATGCCTTTAATTTCCTTTTGTTGTCTGATTGCTGAGGCTAGGACCTCTAGTACTATGTTGAATAGCAGTGGTGATAATGGACATCCCTGCCGTGTTCCTGACCTTAGCGGAAAAGCTTTCAGTTTTTCTCCATTGAGAATGATATTTGCGGTGGGTTTTTCATAGATCGCTTTGATGATATTGAGGTATGTGCCCTCTATCCCTACACTTTGAAGAGTTTTGATCGGGAAGGGATGCTGTACTTTGTCAAATGCTTTTTCAGCACCTATTGAGAGTATCATATGGTTCTTGTTCTTTCTTTTATTGATGTGTTGTATCACATTGACTGATTTGCGGATGTTGAACCAACCTTGCAGCCCTGGAGTAAATCCCACTTGGTCGTGGTGAATAATCCTTTTAATGTACTGTTGAATCCTATTGGCTAGTATTTTGGTGAGAATTTTCGCATCTGTGTTCATCAAGGATATTGGTCTATAGCTCTCTTTTTTGATGGGATCCTTGTCTGGTTTTGGGATCAAGGTGATGCTGGCCTCATAAAGTGAGTTTGGAAGTTTTCCTTCCATTTCTATTTTTTGGAACAGTTTCAGGAGAATAGGAATTAGTTCTTCTTTAAATGTTTGGTAGAATTCCATATCACTCGGCATCAGGGAAATACAAATCAAAACCACAATGAGATATCACCTCACACCAGTCAGAATGGCTAAAATAAACAAGTCAGAAAATGACAGATGCTGGCGAGGATGCAGAGAAAGGGGAACCCTCCTACACTGTTGGTGGGAATGCAAGCTGGTGCAGATACTCTGGAAAACAGCACGGAGGTTCCTCAAAATGTTGAAAATAGAACTGCCCTATGACCCAGCAATTGCACTATTGGGTATTTACCCTAAAGATACAAACGTAGTGATCCAAAGGGGCACGTGCACCCGAATGTCTATAGCAGCAATGTCCACAATAGCCAAACTATGGAAAGAACCTAGATGTCTATCAACAGATGAACGGATCAAGAAGATGTGGTATATATACACAATGGAATACTATGCAGCCATCAAAAGAAATGAAATCTTGCCATTTGCGACAACATGGATGGAACTAGAGCGTATCATGCTTAGTGAAATAAGTCAAGCAGAGAAAGACAACTATCATATGATCTCCCTGATATGAGGAAGTGGTGATGCAACATGGGGGCTTAAGTGGGTAGGAGAAGAATAAATGAAGCAAGATGAGATTGGGAGGGAGACAAACCATAAGTGACTCTTAATCTCACAAAACAAACTGAGGGTTGCTGGGGGGAGGGGGTTTGGGAGAAGGGGGTGGGATTATGGACATTGGGGAGGGTATGTGCTTTGATGAGTGCTGTGAAGTGTGTAAACCTGGTGATTCACAGACCTGTACCCCTGGGGATAAAAATATATGTTTATAAAAAATAAAAAATTAAATAAAAAAAATACTTTCATTTAAAAAAAAAAAAATTTTTTTTTTGAAGAATCTAGTTGGGGCACCTGGGTGGTTAACTGCCTGTCTTTAGCTCAGGTGATGATCCCAGGGTCCTGAGATAGAGCCTCATATCAGGCTCCCCATCTAACAATTAACAAGTCAGGAAATGACAGAAGCTGGCGAGGATGCGGAGAAAGGAGAATTCTCCTACACTGTTGGTGGGAACGCAAGCTGGTGCAACCACTCTGGAAAACAGCATGGTGGTTCCTCAAAATGTTGAAAATAGAACTACCCTATGATCCAGCAATTGCACTACTGGATATTTACCCTAAAGATACAAATGTAGTGATCTGAAGGGGCACGTGCACTCGAATGTTTATAGCAGCAATGTCTACAATAGCCAAACTATGGAAAGAAAAGAAGATGTGATATATATATACAATGGAATACTATGCAGCCATCAAAAGAAATGAAATCTTGCCATTTGTGACGATGTGGATGGAACTAGAGGGTATCATGCTTAGTGAAATAAGTCAATCAGAGAAAGACAGCTATCATATGATCTCCCTGATATGAGGAAGTAGAGATACAACATGAGAGGTTGCGGGGAGTAGGAGAAGTATAAATGAAACAAGATGGGATTGGCAGGGAGACAAACCATAAGTGACTCTTAATCTCACAAAACAAACAGGGTTAATGGGGGGAGGGGGTTCCAGAGAGGGGGGTGGGGTTATGGATATTGGGGAGGGTATGTGCTACAGTGAGTGCTGTGAAGTGTGTAAACCTGGTGATTCACAGACCTGTACCACCCCTGGGGATAAAAATACATTATATGTTTATAAAAAAATAAAAAATTAAAAAATAAAGATTAAAAAAAAAGATTATAGTAGACCAAAGTAGCTATAAAAATATTGAGGAGAACTTATGCACAAATTCACTTCTCTTTCATCTAGCTAGAGGTACAAGTGGAAATTAGAAATCTTATTTTGTTTGTTTGCTTCTTTGTAGAAAATAAGTGTAGCCAATTCAGGATAAAAGCTAATGGCCTTGAGTAGATATGAAAAAACATCCTACTACTTTCAGTTCAGTGTTTCAACAAATCAAAGGAAATCATCCCAAACCGAAGATCTCAGAGTATGGACTAATAAAAGCTCCTGACAGAGAATTCTTGAAATGTGCTATATTCCAAAAAGATAAATTTTTAAATTTTTATTTGGAAACAATATAAAACTTTCAGAATAGTTCTAAGAATGAGAAGAGTACAAAGAATAACCATACATCTTTACCCAATTTCACTTATTGTTACCATTTTACGCCCATTTGCTTGCTTTATCTTTTTTTTTTTTTTTTTTAAATTTTGTTTGAGGGAGTGAGAGATCACAAGCAGGGGAAGGGAGAAGGAGAAGCAGACTCCCCCAACTGATCAGGGAGCCTGACATGGGGCTCAGCCTCAGTACCCTGAGATCATGACCCAAGCTAAAGGCAGACTCTTAACCAACTGAGTTACCCTGGCGCCCCCCATTCTTTTCTCTTTCTGTGCGCACCACACACGCAAATACTTTTTTTGAACCATCTCAGGGAAATTAATACACACACACATTATTGTCCCTTATTTCTAAACATTTCTTGGGATATTTCCTAGGAATATGGATATTCTCTTATATAACCGTCGTACTGTTACCAGCTTCAGTATATTTAAAATTGAAATAATTCCTTATTCATCTCTTTTGCCAATTGGTCTAACAATGTCCTTTATCATATTTTTCACAACCAGCATAGGAGAATTAGGCATGGCTTAGTTGTAAAGTTTCTTTAGCCTCCTTTTTATCTAGATCTTTCCCACAGTCTCTTTGCTTTATAGGACATTGGCATTTTTGACAAATCTCCTTCTTATTACAGAGCACTCCTAGTTCATGGTTTGTGTGATGTTCCCTCATGATTAGATTCTGGTTATGCATTCTTGGATGAAATACAGTACTCCATTAGTGATACTGTGTCCTTCTCAGGGTATCATGGATGTCCATCTTGCCCTTCATTAATGATGATGATTTTAATTACCTGATCAAGGTGTTATCCAATATCCTCAACTTATAATTACTAATATTTCCCTTACAATATGTGGGAGACACTTTAAAATAATGCAAATATCCTAGGGCGCCTGAGTGGCTCAGTCATTAAGCATCTGCCTTCAGCTCAGGGCACGATCCCAGGGTCCCAGGATCTAGCCCCGCATCCAGCTCCCTGCAGGAGAAGCCTGCTTCTCCCTCTCTCACTCCCCCTGCTTGTGTTCCCTTTCTCTTGCTGCATCTCTGTCAAATAAATAAATAAAATCTTTAAAAAAAATAATAATGCAAATAAACTAGCTCCATATTCAAAATGCCCTTAGATTTAGGATGTTTTGGTTATTCCTGCCTGATCCAATCCTTACCATAATGGCTACAGAAAGATAATTTTCCAACTCCACTCCCCTAAACCTACCAGCTGGCACCTGGCATTCTACTATAAGCAAGTACTCTCTCTTCTTCCTTCTCTGCTATCAGCATTGACTCGTGAATTCATTTTCCCTCCAATGGTTTACAATTTGTTACTGTACTTCTTTAGCACTCAAATTGTCCCAAATTTAGACAGTAGGAATTTCTTCAAGCTGGATCCTATTTCCTGTGACCAGTCTCCCCCGGCATTTGGGGGCACTTCTTTTCCTTACTTTCTAGTGTTATAGGATACTTCTGGCTTATCTTGCACCTATTCTGCTCTAGTCTTAGAGTAAGTCATTTTTCCAAGGAGCCTAACTTCTTTTCGCAGGGGAGTGGTATTAGAATCTAAATCTGAGTATTACATTTGTTTACTGCTACTGGGGTGTTATTTATGGCTTCTTATCCTTTTCAACAAATAGAGCTAAGAAATATTTATATATAGGGATGTGTGTATACACTACACACATAAATACAAATATATACACATGCATACACATATAGACACGGCCACATATCGATGCATGTAACACATACATATGTATATTTTAAAATCATAAATCCTTTCTCATACCTTGAATTATAATCTATCCATACAGTATTCTATTGTATTCCTCCATCTATAGTTGTATGTGCCTATTTCCTCAGTAAGAGCACTGGCTCCCAAAAGCATCAACACCATATACTTATTTCTTAATCTTATTATACATCTACAATTGTTTCACAATTGCTTAGTCCAGGCTCCTAGAAAACAAAACTTGAAAGAGTTCAGTATTTGTCTGCAATTGTCCTCCCATCTCTTACATCCCATATTGCCCGAAGTAGTATAAAGAGTAAAACACTGTGTTTGTAAAATCCTTACATTAGTTCTTTCATTCCACTCCTTTCTCTCCATCCCATTAAGTAACCAGCTTAGTTATCTTTCAGTTTATCCTGTTTCTTTTTGTAAAGATAAGTTTTCTGTCTTACACAAGAGACAACACAGTATTTATATGCTTTTTATTCTCCTAACATTATCTCCAGAAATCACTCCATATAAATTCATAGAGATCTTACTCACTTTTGGTTATAGATGTACAGTTAGTACTCCATTTTATGTATATATCATAGTATATTTTAACTAATCTATTCCTGAACATTTAAGAGTTCCCAGTGTTTTACAGTTATAAATAATACTGCAATGAATAACTCTATGTCTGAGGGTTATTTTTTAATATGTGAGGTTTTTGTTTTTTTTAATATGTGAGGGTTTTGTTTTTTTTTTTTAGAGTTTCTTTATTTATTTAAGAGAGAGTGAGTGGGTGAAGGGGCAATGAGGAGGGGGAAAGAGAGAATCTCAAGCAGACTCCACACTGAGTGTGGACCCTGATGCAGGACTTGATCTCATGACCAGAGACAAAATCAAGTTGACGGTTTAATCAACTGAGCCACCCAGGCGCCTCCATAAGTTTTGTTTTTTTTTTTTTTTTAAAGTAAGCTCTATGTCCAATATGTGGTTTGAACTCATGACCCTGTGATCAAGAGTTGCATGCTCTATCAACTATGAACTAGCCAGGCACCCACACATGTATGTATATTTGTACTGTTGGAAGAATAGCTTCACAGAGGCTGGAAAGTACCATATTTCGATTCAAACTTATTTGGTACTCTTGTGATACCCTGGAAATCCTGGTGCACCTCTTTTGGATTTCAGGTGTTAACTAGATGTGGTCTCATAATGTTTGAACTCTCTCTTTCCCTCTGCCAAACCGAATGTTTTTATTTATTTTTTTAAATTTTGCGGATCTTTGGAGAAAAGAATTAACAACAAGGAAAGTAAATTACTTAAACTACTTACTGAGTGGTGTTGTGTCTGGAGGTGGAAAATTCTCAGTGAAGTTGACATTACACAAATCTGTGCTACAGCAGCAGAAACGGTATGTACCATTTTGAATTGAGGGAGGGGTAGTAGTTACTACGCATTCTTCATAGTGACACTCCTGGGGATCTCCAATGTGAGACCAACAGCCTACAAATTGATATTAATGCAAACAAGTTAGGGTTAATACAATAAATAAAGTTAAAAGGAAAACAACAAAGAAATAATTGCAATCAATGTGACACAGTAAAGTACATAATACATATGAGTTATAAACCACTCCTACAAATGAACGGGAAATACACATTTAAAAAACATTTTTAAAAGATTTTATTTATTTATTTGACACAGAGAGAGAGAGAGATCACAAGTAGGCAGAGAGGCAGGCAGAGAGAGGGGGAAGCAGGCTCCCTTCCGAGCAGAGAGCCCAACGTGGGGCTCGCTCCCATGCATGATCCCTGAGATCCTGATCTGAGCTGAACGCAGAGACTTAACCCACTGAGCCACACAGGGCACCCCTACATTTTTAAAATAACAACAACAATAACTAAAATGGTAGAGTTTTAACAAGCACTTCATGGGGAGAAAAGCCACTAATAAATGTTTAACCTCATCATTAATCTAAGAATTATTAATAAAGCAACAGTAAGATTTCTTTTTTGTTTATATCTATTAAACTGTTCTAAGTTTAAAAAAATAATATATTATCATAACAAGATTTCAGTAATATTCCCATATACTGTTTGGAAGAATGTAAATGTATATAGCATTTATAGAAAGCCACATGGCAATTTTCATAAAGAGCCTTTAAAATATTCATGCTTTATTATCTAATAACACTACCTTCTGCAATCTATTCCAGGGAAATAATCAGATACAATGAAAGATTTACATTCAAAGATGTCCACTGAAGCATTATGTATCACAGTAGAACACAATACACTGTCCAACAACAGAGTAATCTGTAAGTAAACTGCATATAAACAATACGTGCATACAACGGAATATTGTACAGAGCTGAAAAATGTTTTCAAAGTATATTTAAAGACATAGGAAAATGTTCATAATATAATTTAAGATAAGAAATATTATGTATGGGGGTGCCTGGGTGGCTCAGCGGGTTAAGCCACTGCCTTCGGCTCGGGTCATGATCTCAGGGTCCTGGGATCGAGTCCCACATTGGGCTCTCTGCTCAGCGGGGAGCCTGCTTCCCTCTCTCTCTCTCTCTCTGCCAGCCTCTCTACCTACCTGTGATCTCTCTCTGTCAAATAGATAAATACAATCTTAAAAAAAAAAAAAAAGAAAAGAAAAGAAATATTGGGTATGAAATTGTTTATACATAGAGTATCATCCTAATTTTGAAAAAAAGGCCACATAAACATAGAGATCCATAAAAAATATACTTGCAGGGAATAAACTAATATGTAAAATAATTTGTAAGAGTATGGAATTGTAGCAGGAAGCCTGCTTCTCCCTCTCCCATCCCCCCTCCTTGTGTTCCCTCTCTTGCTGTCTCTCTGTGTCAAATAAATAAGTAAAATCTTAAAAAAAAAATGTATGGAACTGTAGACATTTGTTTTTCTCGTAGTTTTCTA
The DNA here is from genome assembly GCF_030435805.1 of Mustela lutreola. NCBI lineage: Eukaryota > Metazoa > Chordata > Mammalia > Carnivora > Mustelidae > Mustela > Mustela lutreola. The sequence continues at coordinate 197,198,604 of NC_081292.1, forward strand.
TATTTTCTAAACTTTGTAGAATGAAGATATATTAACACTGTAATAAGAAAAATGTTATTAAAATAAGCTAAAAACCTATTACCCTCTACAAATTTGGGGCTAATGGGTGAATATATACATGGATATGTATTTTGAAACTTACTGTTTTCCTGGGAAAGGTTTAATCTACCTCTGGGTCCTTTTTAGATAAAAGATACCTTCAATTTTATGAAACACAAAGTTATTTCAGGTAAGAAAAGTGTTACTTGCCTTGTTTTACGAGATTTATGTCCCCTTTTGATTTCTCCCAAAGGCCATAGCAAGTGCTACCTTTTGAGCATAATATTGTTCCATTTTCATGAGAGATTCGACTCTCGCCTATCCCAAGGTCTTGTTGATATGGATCTTTAAATGCACATAGACGTTCTTGGTTCTGAGAAGCTAAAATAAATAAAAGAATGACAAATTTAATTTCATGAAAACCCTGGCAACACATTATTATACAAAATCTTAGTCTTTTTGAAAGGGACTATAAATTTCCCTACTAAGTCCTTAACAAGACCTAAATACATTTGTAATTTATATTTATTCAATAATTCCTTTCTGTTCATTAATTTGTCACCTCCAAATAAGAGGCTTGAAAACTGGGGCACCTGGGTGGCTCAGTGGGTTAAGCCTCTGCCTTCAGCTCAGGTCATGGTCTCAGGGTCCTAAGATGGAGCCCCGCCTTGGGCTCTCTTCTCAGCAGGGAGCCTGCTTTCCTTCCTCTCTCTCTCTGCCTGCCTCTCTGCCTACTTGTGATCTCTGTCTGTCAAATAAATAAAATCTTTAAAAAAAAAAAAAAGATGCTTGAAAACTGATTTCCCAAAAGCAATCCTTTCTTACACAAATTATTCTCACTACTCTCCCATTAAATAATTTAGGTATATGAATAAAGAACCATCATTTTCAATGTCCATGCTTTAAATTATCAAAACTTCAAAACAAATTAACAAACCTAGAGGGTTGAATAATTTTGGGAAATTCTGCAGTATTCACTTTTACAATACTTTACAGTCAGAAAGCTAAACATACATCATTGGGTATGGTAAACTACGGATGAGGAGAATCACTACCAGTTGGTACATAATTTCTTTTTGGGCAGATGGAAATATTCTAAAATTAGACTGTGGTAATGGCAGCACACCTCTGTAAATTTATTTTTTAAAAAAATCAGTCACCTAAAATGAGTGAATTTCATGGTATATAAAATATACCTTAGTAAATTTGTTTTTAAAACTAAGAATATTCATTGGCAAAAAAAAAAAAATGACTTTGTTATTAAAAATATCAATATAAAAGCCAGAAACAGAAATGCTCAGTCACACGTTATGCTGAAGGGACAACACAGTGTACTTTCAATTCTAGTTAATCTTTTTCTATACACATAATCTGATTTAGCTAATTTCAATAGAATATTTGCCACATAATTTATAAGCTAACAAATATTTACTAACATTGCTGAGAAAAACAAAGAAGTAAAAGGTTATCAAAAACTACAACTGATCCTTATTTGGTTTCAAGTTGACTTTCCTAAGGTTTGACTAACCAGAATAACAGTCTAATACATATACATATATATATATATATATATATATATATATATATGGCCTCTTGGGCTTTTGATTTATTTATTAATTTTGGGTTTATATCCTATCTAGTATGGCTTAATTCACTAACACCTTAGCACTGGAGATGACCTACGAAAATAATGTTTCTGAATCTATAGAACTAAGGACCAAACTCTGGGGAAGAAATGAAAAAGCCAAGAACTATATACCTAAGTCCATTTAGACACAATGACCTGCCATATTTATTACAAGAGGAAGCACCTTCAAAGTATTGGCCTAGGCAAATAGGGTATTCATAATTACATAATGTAGAGTTCTACCCTTCAAGCATCTTATATCGTCCATTTGGAGAAAGACAATAATTACTGAATTCAGTACTCAAAGAGAGTAATTACTAAAATATAAATGTAACTTGATTTCCACATTTAAAACCATTTCAGGAAGTCTTGTATAAGATACTACCAATAACAACTAAATAGCCAAAAAAAATATACTATAGCCTATTTATAAAAACTAATTCTAGGACATCGGCCTAATTTTGATTCAACTATATTTCTGCAACATGTAGCCACATATTAAAATTCATTTAATGATAAATTTAATTATATTTACTAGATTATTTTACACATTTAATACCAGTATTTCCTCAGATTATCCTAATTTGCAAACTTTACCAAGTGATTATAAAGATTAAAATCAAATATATTTCTACATACAAAGCAGACACAACACAAAGATTCATACTTAAGTGATTCAAACTACAAACAAAAACTCTGTAATAGAGATATAAAAAAGCATATCTATAAGGCATAATTTCTTTTTCCTGTCCCATCCTATTTTCTTAAATTTTTTATTATTTTTTTAGTCATCTCTACATCCAGCATGGGGCTCAAACTCACAAACCCAAGATCAAAAGTCACATGTTCTTCCGACTGAGTCAGCCAGGCATCCCAACCTTTTTTTGACTCGGGTTAAGTGCTCCTTAGCTTCAATACCACATATTAAAGTTACACAATCCACTCAATTTCCATTTTTGTCTTGATTGTTAGAAAGGTCAGAATTTATGAACTCAATAACTCCAGTTTTCCATAACCAAGATATCCTATTTTCCCCCTCCTCACCTATTATCTATTTTTACTAGAATTTTGTGTTAAATATTGAGTTAATGAATACAGATTTAACTGTACCTGGAAGTAAAGAAGTCATAAATAAAACTGCCTTATTTACTTTAAATATAAAAAGAAAAGGTATGCTTCTGTGAAGAAAAAGATGTTAGAACAAAATTTTTTGCTCTTCTTAGATATCCTTTGTAATTGAAAAGTAGCTAACGGCCTGAACATGTGTAAATTTTTTAGTGCCATTATTTTTTTTTTAGATTTTATTTATTTATTTGACAGACAGAGATCACAATTAGGTAGAGAGGGAGGAAGGGAAGCAGGCTCTCTGAGAGCCTGATATGGGGCTCGATCCCAGGACCCTGGGATCATGACCTGAGCCAAAGGCAGAGGCTTTAACCCACTGAGCCACCCGGGTGCCCCTTTTAGTGCCATTATTAAATAATTTGATGACTGAAACCTAAAGTTCTCCTTATAGAAAAAGACAAAAAACAAACAAATCCAACCTTCCCTAGGTATCCCTCTTCATACCCCACACCTACTAAGCTGAAATGAATGTCACAACAATAAAGGTACAAATTAGAGGGAAATGAATCATATCTTTAATACCCCTGAGTTTTTACTAAATAATTTTTTCTTAAAATAACATAAGTCTGGGGTGCCTGGGTTGCTCAGTGGGTTGAGCCTCCACCTTTGGCTCAGGTCACGATCTCAGGGTCCTGGGACTGAGCACCGCATTGGGCTCTCTGCTCAGCGGGGAGTCTGCCTCCCCCACCCCCTCTCTGCCTGCCTCTCTGCCTACCTGTGATCTCTGTCTTTCAAATAAATAAATAAAATCTTTTTAAAAAAATAACATCAGCCTACTTTTCAGGAATTATTTCGTGACAGTGGCATTAGTATAGACCAATTATATTTGCTATTTTAACAGTAACTCTTTCAAATTATGATTCAGGAAATTTTTATGCAATATAAAGGTATACTAGCAAGAATTATAACTAAACAGCCCTTTGTCAAAAAAACAAAGAAAAGTTTTACAAAACAGTATTTGCAGCTTTTAAAATGCTATTTGTTGAAACTGAGGGTTGTTGGAGGGATGGGTAACTGTGATTGACACGAAGGAGGACACATGATATAATGAGCACTGGGTATTATATAAAACTGATGAATCACTGAGCTCTACCTCTGAAACTAATAATACATTATATGTTCATTAATTGAATTTAAATAAAATAAAAAGTATATATAAATAAATATCTTTTTTAAAATGCTATTTATTGGGGCACCTGGGTGGCTCAGTCAGGTGTCTGCCTTCGGCTCAGGTCATGATCTCATTGTCCTGGGATCAAGCCCCATATCAGGCTCCCTGCTCAGCGGGGAGCCTGCTTCTCCCTCTTCAGCTCCCTTGTGCTTATGTTCTCTCTCTCTCTATCTCTCTCTGTCATAAATAAATAAAATCTTTAAAAAAAAAATGCTATTTGTTGAGGGACGCCTGGGTGGCTCAATTGGCTAACCATCTGCCTTCAGCTCAGCTCACGATCCCAGAGACCTGGGATAGAGTCCCTCATAGGGCTTCTTGATCTACAGAGAGCCTGCTTCTCCCTCTGCCTCCTGCTCCCATTGCTTATGCTCTTTCTCTCTCTCTGACAAATAAATAAATAAAATCTTTTTTTTTTTAAATGCTATTTGTTGAGATCAGTACCAGCAGTATCTGTGTATAAAGCTAGGGATTCTTCAAAAATAATGTAGGAAAAATAGGGATGAAGCAAAGATTACGATAAGAAATAGTATAGCTTAGCATTATACTGTCACAGATCATATACACAGACCTGATCATTTACACAGGTATTCTAAATTGGTCAACAGCTAGACAAATTTTGATCAAAGTATAATTATGGTCAATGTCTTTTAAGGGATGCTCTTAACCAGGTACAGCAGTAATTAGACATGGGTCTTTAAAAAAATTGTTCTCCTTGGGGCGCCTGGGTGGCTCAGTTATTAAGCTTCCAACTCCTGATTTGGGCTCAGGTCATGATCTCAGGGTCATGAGATAAAGCTGTGAGAAAGGCTCCTCACTCAACAGAGTCGTCTTCTCTCCCTCTGCCCCACCCTTGCCTCCCCCACCATTCATTCCCTCTCTCTCAAATAAATAAATAAAATATTTTTTTAAATTGTTCTCGTCATTTTAAACAGGTGATATTTGCTTATAATAAGCACTAAAACAATCTAATTTAATATAACCACATGAAACTAGAAATAGTCTCATCCAAACTGCTGACAGAGGTATCATCATAAAAAGAGAGAACTGATTATGCTTAAAATCTGTTAGGTCCCTAATGTTCTAGAATTAAATTCAAACTCTTCAGTTCGTTTGTAGGATCCTCCACAATCAAGAACCAACAAAACATTCGGGTGCATGTGCCCCTTTGGATCACTACAGTTGTATCTTTAGGGTAAATACCCAATAGTGCAATTGCTGGGTCATAGGGCAGTTCTATTTTCAACATTTTGAGGAACCTCCATGCTGTTTTCCAGAGTGGCTGCACCAGCTTGCATTCCCACCAACAGTGTAGGAGGGTTCCCCTTTCTCCGCATCCTCGCCAGCATCTGTCATTTCCTGACTTGTTGATTTTAGCCATTCTGACTGGTGTGAGGTGATATCTCATTGTGGTTTTGATTTGTATTTCCCTGATGCCGAGTGATATGGAGCACTTTTTCATGTGTCTGTTCGCCATCTGGATGTCTTCTTTGCAGAAATGTCTGTTCATGTCCTCTGCCCATTTCTTGATTGGATTATTTGTTCTTTGGGTGTTGAGTTTGCTAAGTTCTTTATAGATTCTGGACACTAGTCCTTTATCTGATATGTCGTTTGCAAATATCTTCTCCCATTCTGTCAGTTGTCTTTTGATTTTGTTAACTGTTTCCTTTGATGTCCACAATAGCCAAACTATGGAAAGAACCTAGATGTCCATCAACAGATGAATGGATCAAGAAGATGTGGTATATATACACAATGGAATACTATGCAGCCATCAAAAGAAATGAAATCTTGCCATTTGCAACAACATGGATGGAACTAGAGCGTATCATGCTTAGCGAAATAAGTCAAGCAGAGAAAGACAACTATCATATAATCTCCCTGATATGAGGAAGTGGTGATGCAACATGGAGGCTTAAGTGGGTAGAAGAAGAATAAATGAAACAAGATGGGATTGGGAGGGAGACAAACCATAAGTGACTCTTAATCTCACAAAACAAACTGAGGGTTGCCGGGGGGAGGGGGTTTGGGAGAAGGGGTTGGGATTATGGACATTGGGGAGGGCATGTGATTTGGTGAGTGCTGTGAAGTGTGTAAACCTGGTGATTCACAGACCTGTACCCCTGGGGATAAAAATATATGTTTATAAAAAAAAAAAAAAAAAAAAAAAAAAAGAACCAACAAAAATGGATGATCATTTCTGTGGGCACGAGGAACTTTTTTTTTTCATGGGCCCCTCTCTCTATAAAAAAAGATTTAAGAGACACCTAGGTGGCTGAGTCCGCCAAACACCTGCCTTCATCTCAGATTATGATCCCAGGGTCCTGGGACTGACCTCCACGTCAGGCTCCCTGCGCAACAGGGAGCATGCTTCTCCCTCTCCTCCCCGCTTGTGATCTCTGTCTCTCTCTCAAATAAATAAAATCTTTAATAATAATATTTAAAATTATGTTTTGTAACTGCATTGGTATAAAGAAAATATATTAAAATTAGACATTAAAACATTTTCTTCAATCTTAAAGTTCATTTTTTCCTTCTGATTTTAAAAGAAATTATCAATGGCCTCCAGAAATACTTTGGGCCCTATGCCCTGCCCTATGCCACCTGTGCCTCATAAGTAAGCAAGCCCTGGGACCCATCCACTTCTTGCCACTGATTGATCCCACTCCTCCATTCTTGGTTCCCACTAACATAGGAAGACCTTTCCTGGCCTTTATACACATGTTCCCAATATCCAGAATGTTACTTTTTCTTGCTCCAAAGCTCTTTACTCTTAATTACTTTAGGGTTATATTTTATCTGTTTACATGTGTATCTCCACACCAAGCTGGAGGTGAACTTCATTTGTTCCTAGAGCAATATTAGGTTTATTTAACTCATTTTGTATGGCACAAATCCCCAACAGTATTAAGGACAGACACTTTTCATATCTACTCAATATCATATTCCCATTCACAGGGTACAAAATCTAGGCAATAATCATCTAGTCTTTCTACCACTTGACAATAAATGAAGCTATAAAAATAGTATGAGTGCAAAAACAATATTACACTAGGGGCGCCTGGGTGGCTCAGTGGGTTAAAGCCTCTGCCTTCGGCTCAGGTCATGATCCCGGGGTCCTGGGATCCAGCCCCGCATCGGGCTCTCTGCTCAGCAGGGAGCCTGCTTCCTCCTCTCTCTCTGCTTGCCTCTCTCCCTACTTGTGATCTCTGTCAAATAAATAAATAAAATTTAAAAAAAAAACAATATTACACTATTTTCTCCCTCATACACATCCAAATTACTGAGAATAAAGTCACCATTTTCTGTTTACATATGCTTCCTGGATCAATATTTTCTAATCCTATGCAGCATTTAATTTCCAGAAACAGATACCGTATGTCTGGAATACTAAGCTCTCTTGAATTTCCCGCTCAATGATACAACACTACCAAGAAAGTAGGGTGTAAAGGTATGGCATAGTTTTATCATGTCTGCATCAGTTAACTATCATTATAGATACAAATCAGCAACATCATTATACTTCTTTATTTTTATAAGGGGAAGAGAGAAAGGAAAAAAACCAACTACTCTGCAAATATTAACTATTTGTCCCTTTACCTTGTTACCAAATACTCCTATATTATTTGAATTTTCATGAAAAATATCCACGTTTTACTTAGACATTTCAAAAACAAGAGTATTTGTAGTTGAATCAAATATTTTTGATTGAAAAATTTTTATTTTTAAATAATTAGAGACTTATAGGTAGTTGGAAAGAAATGCAGAATGAAGTTGAATGCCTCTCTCCTCAGTGCAAACATTCCACACAAACACTACGCAATAACAAAGTCAGGAAATTGACATTAGGACAATTCGTACAGCTTTTTCGGATTTTGCCAGTTTTACATGCAGTACTGGATGCATGCACTGCAAATCTATGCAATTCTGTTAACATTTTATCAAAATCAAAATACTCAGGTTGCCTGGGTGGCTCAAACAGTTAGGCACCTCCCCTTAGCTCAGGCCATGGTCTCAAGGTCCTGGGATGGAGCCCCATATTGGGCTCCCTGCTCAGCAGGGATTCTGCTTCTGCCTCTTCCTCTGCCTGCCACTCCCCCTGCTTGTGCTCTCTGTTAAATAAATAAATAAATAAAATCTTAAAAAAAAAAAATCAAGGGACACCTGGATGGCTCAGTCAGTTAAGCATCTGTCTTTGGCTCAGGTCATGATCCCAGGGTCCTGGGATCGAGTTCCACATCAGGCTCCCCACTCAGCGGAGAGCCTGATTCTCCCTCTCCTTCTGCCAGGTGCTCCCTTTGCTTGGGCTCTCTCTCTCTTTAACAAATGAATAAATAAAATCTTTAAAAATACTAGTAATAAAATAAATAAAAATCAAGATACTTAACTGTACTATCACAAGACTCCCTCATGTTAATGATTTATAATCACCATCTGTTTGTCTCCATTCCTAAAATATAGCAACCACTAATCTGTTCTCCAGTTTGATAATTATGCTATTTCTCAACTGTTATATAAATAGAATCCTGCAATGCACATCCTTTTGAGATTGGCTTTTTTTCACTGAGCAAATTTTCCTTGAGGTTCATCCCAGTTGTTGCATATATCAATAGTTTATTACTTTTTAGAGAGTAGCATTCCATACTATGGATGGACTACAATCTAACTTTACATCTGGGTAGTTTCTAGTTTGGCTATCAGAAATAAAACTGCTATGCACATCTGTGAACATGTTCAATTTTAAAAGGAATCTTGTTTATTTAAAGTAAAACAAGAATAATATTCTAGAAAGATAAAGTATGATGTCTACAAAAAGGAACTTAACATTAAGACTATGTGCTCTACCAATAGAATACAATATGACCCATCAATATATATGACCCATACGTATGACCAAACATTTGTTGATTAAAAGCTTTAAAAGCATTCAAATTTCCTAACCTCCTCTGACCAGTACTTCAAGAATACTGGCAGAAACTGTCTTGTACTACGAAATCTTAGCTTAAAGAGTCATTCAAGCAGCATTCCTGACATAAAAACAAAGTAAAATGTGACAAAATAAATACCAGTTAATTATGGCATTAAATATATGAAATGAGAGACTCCAGTTATGGGGTGTTTTTGTTGTTGTTTAAACAAAGACTAGTCCTTTGTAATAAAGTCAAACAGGCCAAGTATGCCCTATCCCTGGACACCCAGGGCCCTTTAATGTGCAAAACTCTGCTGGCCAGCTTTTCTTAGAAGCATGCCAAGAACAAGATTGATCCACCAATCTTTATATCTATTTCCTTTCCCCTACATAAAAATAAAAAGGCATTTGACAAATAGGTTTTCACATGAAAAATGTGAATTTCACATTAAAATATGCAAATTAAAACTATAATAAAATAGTACTACACATCTATTACAATGACCAAAAGTTCAAAATAAAACAAAACAATAAACCCTTAACAATACCAAGTATTGCCAAGGATACTGTCACAGGAGGGAAAACAACTCTGATGAAAATGCAAAATGGTACAGCCACTGTGGAAAACAGTTTGATAGTTTCTTGTAAGTCTGTTTGACATTTAACTATGTAACCCCACTCCTAGGTACTGCCCTACATGTAATAAAAACTATGTTCACACAAAAACTTTTATCTAAATGCTTAGAGTGACTTTATTTGTAGTCACCCAAACTATTTTTAACCCAAATGTCCCTCAGCTGATGGATAAACAAAGACATGGAAAGACTCTGGAGGAGACCAGAAAGTGAAAGAATCCAATCTGAAAAAGCTATATACATTGTATGATCCCAAATATATGACATTCTGGAAAAAGCAAAACTATGGAGATAATAAAAAGATCAGTGGCTGCCAGGAGCTGGGGGAAGGGAGAGATGACCACGCAAAGCAGAGAATTTTTAGGGCAATACAACTTTTCTGTATGATACTATAATGGTGGATAATGTCATTATATATTTGTCCATAGAATGTACGATACCAAGAATGAACCTATGAGTAAACTGTGGACTCTAAGTGATGATGATGAGTATTTGCAGGTTCATCAGTTCTATCAATGCATCACAGAGGTGCAGGATATCAATAGTAGGGCAGCTCTGCCTGTGTAGGGATGGGGATATATGGGAACTCTCTGTATTTCTAAGTCATTTTCCTTTGTACCTAAGACTGCTCTCAAAAGCTAATTAATTTTTAAAGGGCGACTTTTGAGAAATGCAATGCTTTATCTCAAAAAGAAATTTCTGATGAAGAAAATTTAGGAACAAAGTAACTTGATATGGGTCATTTTCAAGGATGTGAGAGGAGGGTGAGGATTCTTGTGACCAGCCACATAAGGATGTGAGAGGACAGTGACATTATGCAGTATGAAATCATTCATATAAAGTAAAATAACTCAAAATAATATTGTAGGTTGTTTATTGGATGCATAGGATATGCACTAAAAATGTAGGTATAATTTTAAAAAAAGATTTATACAAACTTCAGGAGAGTGATCAATTGTGGTTAAGGAGGAAAGGAAATATAATTAAGGAGTGGAGTTTTAACTAACCTAATGCATGCACACATACATTTTTTTTAAGTAAATCAAATGCAACTATGACAAAATGTACTACCTGCTAAATCTTGGTCTTCAATATTTGTCTGTGTTTGAAATATTTCACAATAAAATTTTTTTTAAAAGATTTTATTTATTTACTTGAGAGAGAGAAGACAGAGAGAGATAGAGAACTACAGGTGGGGAGCAGAGGGGGAGGGAGAAGCAGGCTCCATGCCGAGTGCAGAGCCTGATGTGGGGCTCAATCTCACAACCCTGAGATCATGACCTGAACTGAAATCAAGAGTCGGATGCTCAACCGACTAAGATACTCAGGCACCCCCATAATAAAAATTTTTAAATGTTGGTTGGGCTTTTTTGGCAATAACACCCTAAATATTCTAGACACAAATCATAGAAATAGAACACTAAGAAGAACTTTAGTTTTAATAGTTTTATCTCTTCATTTTATGTATGAAATATTTAAGTTAAAACAATGTAAAGGGGCACCTGGGTTGCTCAGTCATTTAAGCATCTGCATTCCACTCAGGTCACACATGATCCCAGGATCCTGGGATTCAGCCCCATATCAGGCTCCCAGCTCGGCGGGGAGTCTGCTTCTCCCTCTGCTCCTCTTCTGCTCATGCTCACTCATGTTCCCTGTCTTTCTCAAATAAATAAATAAACAAATAAATAAATCTAAAAAAGGGGGGGCAGCCCAATACATAAAAATAGAATCCTTTCAAGGAGCTTTGAACACAGAATTGCTAAGACTGAAAAATCACAAGTCCTATCTATAGCCTTTGCGGAAAAAATGTATAAGAAAATGTATTACAGGTGGTCAAAGCTGGTTCTATATCTGAAAATCAATGTAACCTATCACACATTAAGGCTAAAAAGAAAAGTCACATGATTAAATCAACAGATGCAGAAAAAGCACGTGAAAAAATCCAATACCTGTTTATGATGAAAACTCTCAGCAAACTAGGAATAGAGGGAAAGGTAGTCAACTTAATTTTGATAGTGGAGGCGGCACATCTGGGCAAGGGCTATATGAGAACAATCTCTGTACCTTCCACTCGATTCTGCAGTGAACCTAAAACTACTCTACTAAATAAAGTCTCTCTCTCTCTCTTTTTTTTTTAAAGATTTTATTTATTTATTTGACAGACAGAGATCACAAGTAGACAGAGAGGCAGGCAGAGAGAGAGGAGGAAGCAGGCTCCCTGCCGAGCAGAGAGCTGGATGCGGAGCTCCATCCCAGGACCCTGGGATCATGACCTGAGCCGAAGGCAGAGGCTTTAACCCACTGAGCCACCCAGGCGCCCCAAGCCCCTCTCTTTTTTAAAGATTTTATTTATTTATTTGACAGAGAGAGATCACAAGTAGGCAGAGAGGCAGGCGGAGAGAGAGGGAGAAGCAGGCTCCCTGCGGAGCAGAGAGCTTGATGTGGGGCTCGATCCCAGGACCCTGGGACCTTGAACTGAGTTGAAGGCAGAGACTTTAACCCACTGAGCCACTCACTGAGGGACCTTGAACTGAGTTGAAGGCAGAGGCTTTAACCCACTGAGCCCCTAAAGTCTCTTTTTTAAAAAATATATGGGGCGTGATAAAGAGACATGATAAAAAACAAACAAAAAAAAGAAAACTAGGTAAAAGATGGGAATTACTACAATAATTTGCATTATTAAAAATATTTAGACAGCTACCCTTTTTATTTTGATTGGTACACACTGGGCGACATCCTGAGTAGAAATCAGTAGATGAAAAGCAGTTCCTAATTTAGACAGGAACACTTGTCCAGAAGGGTCAATTGAAAATGTGTGGAAGTGCTACAGACATGCCTTGCTTCATTGAGCTTCCCAGATACTGAGTTTTTGACAAATTGAAAGTTTGTGGTATCAAACTTGCATCAAGAAGTTTATCAGCACTATTTTCTTAGTAGCATTTGTTCACTTTATGTCTGTGTATCACATTTTGATAATCCTCACATTATTTCAAACTTTTTTATTATTATTATGGTCATTATGGTTAAATTTGAATAGTGATCTTTGCTTTTACTATTGTAATTACTTTGGGTTGCCACAAACTTACAACTAAGTAAGACAGCAAACTTTTTTTTTTAATATTTTATTTATTTATTTGACAGAGAGAGAGATCACAAGTAGGCAGAGAAGCAGGCAGAGAGAGAGAGGGGGAAGCAGGCTCCTCGCTGAGCAGAGAGCCTGATGCGGGGCTGGATCCCAGGACCCAGAGTTCATGACCTGAGCTGAAGGCAGAGGCCTAACCCACTGAGCCACCCAGGCACCCGAGTAAGACAGCAAACTTAACTGACAAATGTTTTGTGTGTCCTGATAGCTCCAGTCACCAGCAGTTCCCTATTTCTCTGCTCTTTCCTTGGGCCTCCCTATTCTCTGTGACACAATACTGAAATTAGGCCAGTTAATAACCCTAAAATGGCCTCTATGTGATCAAGTGAAAAGAAGAATCACACATCTCCCACTTTCAATCAAAAGCTAGAAATATTTAAGCTTAGTGAGGAAGGTGTGCCCAGAGGCTAGACAGACTAAAACCTATGCCACTTATGTCAATTAGTCAAGTTGTGAACAAAGGAAAATTTCTTAAAGGGAATTAAAAGTGCTACTCCAGTGAACACATGAATGATAAGAAAACCAAACACCCTTATTGCTGATATAAAGTTTTAGTGGTCTGGGTAGAAGATCAAACCATACAACGTTCCCTTAAGTCAAAGCCTAATGCAGAACAAGGACCTAACTCTCTCCAATTCAATGAAGGCTGAGAGAGGTGAGGACACTGTAGAAGAAAAGCTAGAAACTAGCAGAGGTTGGTTCATGAGGTTTAAGTAAAGAAGCCATCTCTGTAACATAAAAGTGCAAGACGAAGCAAGTACTGACGGAGAAGCTGAATCAAGTTATCCAGTAGAACTAGCCAAAATAATTAATGAAAGTGGTTATATTAAACAACAGATTTTCAGCATAGACAACACAGTCTTATACAGGAAAATGATGCCGTCTAGGACTTTCATAGCTAGAGAGAAGTCAATGCTTAGCCTCAAAGTTTCAAAGCACAGGCTGACTCTCTTCTTAGGAATTAATGCAACTGGTAACCAAGGTGAAGCCAATGCTCATTGACCAATCAAAAAATCCTACAGCCCCTAAGAATTACGCTAAACCTACTTCTGCTTGTACTCTATAAAAGGAACAACTAATCTGGATGATGGCACATCTGTCTACAATATGGTTTACTGAGTATTTTAAGCCCACTGTTGAGAGCTATTGCTCAGAAAAAAAAATTCCATGCTCATTGACAATACACCTGGTGACCCAAGACTTCTGGTGGAGATGAACAGAGATTAATGCTGCTTTCATGCCTATTAACACATAATCCATTCTGTAGCCTGTAAATGCAAGAGTCATTTTGACTTTCAAGTCTTATTATTTAAGAAATACATTTACTATGGCTGTGCCTGTCATAAACAGTGATTTCTCTGATGGATTTGGACGAAGTAAATTGAAAATCTTCTGGGAAGGATTCACCATTTGAGATGCCATTAGGAACACTCATGATTCATGGGAAGAGGTCAAAATATTGAAATGAACAAGAGTTTGGAACATTCCAAGTCTCATGGACAATTCTGAGTAGTTCAAGGCCTCAGTGGAAGAAGTAACTGCAAATGTGGCAAAAATCTAAGAGAACTAGAATTAGAAATAAAGTCTGAAGATGTGACTAAACTGCTATAATCACATGGTAAAACTTGCACAGATGAGGAATTGCTTTTTACAGATGAGCAAAGAAAGTGGTTTCTTAAGATAGATCTGCTCCTGATGAAGACACTGTGAAGATTATTGAAATGACAACAAAAGATTTAGAATATTACATAAACTTAGCTGATAAGGAGTGGCAGAGTTTGAGAGGATTGATCACATTTTTGAAAGAATTCTACTGTGGACTAAAATGCTATCAAACAGCATCATATGCAACAGAGAAATTATCCTTGAAAGGAAGTTAACTGATGAGGTCAACTTCATTGTTGTCTTATTTTAAGAAATTGCCACAGCCATCCAACCTTCAGCAACCACCACCCGGATCAGTCAGCAGACATGAACACCAAGGCAAGACCCTCCATCAGCAAAAAAATGATTCATCAAAAGCTCAGAGGAGGATCAGTATATTTTAGCAATAAAATAGATTTAAATTATGGTATGAATATTACTTTTTAGATGTAATGCTATTGTACATTAATAGACTATAATATCGCATAAACACAACTTTTATATGCACTGGAAAATCAAGAAATGCATTTGATTCACTTTATTGTGATGTTCACTTTATTGCTGTGATCTGGAACCCACCACAATATTTCCAATGTAGGCCTGTATTTTGTTTGTTTGTTTTGTTTTGGTTGTCACAATGACTGAGGGGTCTTTGTTATGCTTTAAGTCCAACAGCCAGAGGTACTAAATGTTCTGCATTATGCAAAATAGCTTTCCTGGTAAAAGAACCATCCTCTCCAAAATGCTATCTCACTCCCCATAGTAGGGAGGTACCAAGGAAATTTATTATATGATTCCTGACCCTTAAGGAGATAGGAAAAAGTAATATATAAATAATTAATTCAAATTATATGAATATGTTTGTCAAATAACTAAGAGAATGTAAAAATATGTGATTTTTAATTTTCTTTACCATTTAGGTAATAAACTGAATCAAGTTAAAAAAAAAAACCTAAATAAAATGTAGTATATAGAACTCTGAAACTTTTTTTTTTAAGATTTTATTTATTTGACAGAGAGAGAGAGAGATCACAAGTGGGCAGAGAAGTGGGCAGTGGGGGAGGGGGAGCAGGCTCCCCAATGAGCAGAGAGTCTGATGCAGGGCTCGATCCCAGGACCCTGAGATCATGACCCAAGCTGAAGGCAGAGGCCCAACCACTGAGCCACCCAGGCGCCTTGAAACTTTTTTTTAAATTTAAACATTATTGCTTATGAGATTCATCAAAATTTACCGAATTTTTAATTATACCTCTCAAGATGTTAAGTACAAGAATGTTCTTCCTCCTTGTTTAAGAGTACTCTTGGGGACCTGACTGGCTCAGTCAGTAGAGTGTGTATGTGATTCTTGATCTCAGGGTTGTAAATTCAAGCCCCACTTTGGGCATGGGGCTCAATGAAAGAAAGAGAGAGACAGAGAGAAAAAAGAAAGAGAGAAGAGAGAGAAAGAAAGAGAAAAGAAAAAAGAAAAAGGAAGGAAGAAAGAAAGGAAGGGAGGAGAGAAGGAACGAAGGAAGAAATGGGAAAGTCCTCTTATGGGTTTCTTAATAGCATGGGTATTCTAATGCCAAACAATTTAAATACTATGGCATTTTTTAACTTCATATAATTTTCAAATGCAGAATCAATCCCCAAGAATTATAAATATTGTTCCATTTCTCATGATAAGTACTTTTCATATTTTTATTTAACAGAATTGAGTAAAATTCTATTGAATAAATCATGTTTGCCAAATAACTAGAAGTGGTTTGAGTGTGAATATTCTGGATGAGAATAGCCAAGTGGTAGCTGACAAAAAGTTTGATAAGCAGTTATTCAAAAAACTAGACCTTCATAAAGAAAAGGAATTCACTTAAAGGGAAATGCTTAAAGCAAGAGTTCTAGCAGAGACAGTATGAAAATAACCTTATTTTTGGCAACAGGACATCATACTTTCTCACTCCAACATTTTGAGAACAGCCTACACTTTTTCCATCTTCAAGATATATAGCACAGAAGTTAGGCCAATTAATGTAAAACTCCAGAAATTGTACACAATTATAGAAAACAGCTTTTTCAAACTAACTCTACAAAAGCTTTTTAGAACTTAGTGATAATCAATTTATACACTGGAGAGATTTGGCAGACATGAAAACTGTAGTTATAAATAACAGTTTACTTATAGGCAGATACATACTGAAGAACAAAATAAATAAGAAAATTGGTTTAAAGAATGTAAAAAATACACATGTCAAATAAAAGGCAACTGAAATAAAGAGAAATGTGAAGATGAAAGAAATTATTACATCTTGGCTGGCATCTACTTTGAATATCTATTAAACTCAAAGATATAGAAGGACTAAAAAGGAGAGTGTGAAATAGGGCAGAGCCAAATTCTAACAGGAGCACTGACAAAGAAAACAAGGAAATGAAGCACTCAAATTTTTTAAAAATCAGTTTACCTAAAGATACAAATGTACTGATCTGAAGGAGCACACGTACCCCAATGTTTATGCAGCAATGTCCACAATAGCCACACTATGGAAAGAGCCTAGATGTCCATCAAACGATGGATAAAGAAGATGTGGGGTGGGGCGCCTGGGTGGCTCAGTGGGTTAAGCCGCTGCCTTCGGCCCAGGTCATGATCCCAGGGTCCTGGGATCGAGCCCCACATCTGGCTCTCTGATCAGCGGGGAGTCTGCTTCCCTTCCTCTCTCTCTGCCTGCCTCTCTGCCTACTTGTGACCTCTGTCTGTCAAATAAATAAAAAAAGAAAATCTTAAAAAAAAAAAAGATGTGGTTGGTGTGTGTGTGTGTACACACAGAGGATCATAGGGGAAGGGAGGGAAAAATGAAACAAGATGAAATCAGAAAGGGAGACAAACCATAAGAGACTCTTAATCTCAGGAAACAAACAGGGTTGCTGGACAGGGAAGGGGTGGGAAGGATGGGGTGGCTGTGTGATGGACAATGGGGAGGGTATGTGCTATGATGAGTGCTGTGAATTGTGTAAGGCTGATGAATCACAGACCTGTACCCTGAAGCAAACAATACATCCTATGTTAATAGAATAAAAATTTTTATTTTTATTTTTATTTAGAATTAAAATTTTTTATTTAGAATTAAATTAAATATTAAATTAAATTAAAAATTTTTAGAATTAAATTAAATATTAAAATTTTTATTTAGAATTAAATTAAATATTAAATTAAATTAGATATTAAATTAAATATTAGAATTAAAAAATTATAAAATTTTAGGTTGTTTCCATTTAAAAAATCAGTTTTATAGATATGTTAAATGAATGTTTTCCCCAAGAAAGTAACATTATACAGAACTGACAATATATTATCATGCCATTTAAACTGAAGATGTCCCACCATTTACTTAAAAAAACGGAACTTTGTAACCTGTGGTGTTTTCTGGGGGGGGGGGGGGTGTTTCATTTTAAGTAGAGTCTATAACCAACATGGAGCTTGAACTCACAACCCTGAGATTAAGAGTTGCATGCTCAGACACCTGGGTGCCAGTTAAGCACCTGCCTTCAGTTCTCTTGCTCTCAAATAAATAAATAAAACATTAAAAAAAAAAAAAAAAAGAGTTGCATGCTCTACTTACTGGGCCAGCCCGGAACCCATTTGTAACCTATGTTTTTTGTTGTTGTTGTCATTCTTTGAGAAGTATCTCATTCTATTGTTTGATACTGGTTTGGGAAATGAAAGTTTGACTGAGGAGAATTACCATGTTTCCAAAGATCTCAATGGCTTATGTGCAGTAATCAAAAGAAGAATAAAGAAAAAAGAAACCATGGGGCACCTGGGTGGTTTAGTCAGTTAAATGTCTGACTCTTGGTTTCAGCTCAGGTCAAGATCTCATGGATCCTAAGAGTCAGGCTCCCGGATTCTTTCCCTCTGCCCCTTCCCCCACTTGTATACGTGGGCACGTGCACACTCTCTCTTTCAAATAAAGAAATCTTTTTTTTTTTTTTAATTTTTTATTTTTTATAAACATATATTTTTATCCCCAGGGGTACAGGTCTGTGAATCACCAGGTTTACACACTTCACAGCACTCACCAAATCACATACCCTCCCCAATGTCCATAATCCCACCCCCTTCTCCCAAACCCCCTCCCCCCGGCAACCCTCAGTTTGTTTTGTGAGATTAAGAGTCACTTATGGTTTGTCTCCCTCCCAATCCCAGCTTGTTTCATTTATTCTTCTTCTACCCACTTAAGCCTCCATGTTGCATCACCACTTCCTCATATCAGGGAGATCATATGATAGTTGTCTTTCTCTGCTTGACTTATTTCGCTAAGCATGATAAAGAAATCTTAAAAAAAAAAAAATGAAACCATAGCTTTCTAAAAATAAATTGATGTATTTTATGATTTTTCTTTCCTCTTTTATTCCAAAAAAAATTACTGATACATATTCTTGAACAAATCACCAGAAACATATGATTGTCATAAGAAACTGTTAACTCATATCCACGTAAATGAGTTATATTAATATATATTCCTATAATAGAGCCAACATCAAGATCTATTACATGGGACTTTATTATAAAATTTTATTATTTGATAGTTTATAAATGGCTAATTTTTCAAATATTCTCTGCTATTCTAAAATCAGATCTCCACTTATAAAAAATCTTGAAATAAATGTCTCAGTATAATACTTATAGGGAGCACACATTAATAAATAATAACTGACTCGGTGACCAATACATATACAGAACTATGCTAGATGCTGTATGAGATAGTAAAGTATTTATAAGACAATTATCATTGGTTCAAAGTTTGTTCAATGAATAATTAGAGAGCACCTTCACAGTTACAAAAATTGTGTCAGAAGAAACAAAAAAACCCTGCACTGTCTGAAGCAATAAATAACTGAATTAGATATGACCACCACAATATACAAAACCCAAAACAAACACAAGGCTATTGTTCTAGCTCAAAATCTTACAACATGAAGTTTCATCTCATTCATTATTTTGAGGCACCTGGCTGGCTGGGTTGGAAGAGCATGGGACTCTTGATCTCAGGATCATGAGCTCAAGTCCCATGTTGGGTGTATAGTTATTTAAATAAATGAATAAATACTTTAAAAATGTCATTCATTATTTTGGATCAGGTGCTAATAATACTAGTGTGGACACATAGACAATAAATCCGTTTTGAAAACGGGCAATTTGAAGGACAGCGATATAGGGTTACTAGAAAGTTTTATACCCCTCTAAAATTAACAAATTGGTATGTAGCACATTAAAAAAAATAAAGACAAAAAGGAAGGAAGGAAGGGAAGGGAGGAGGAAAGGAAGAATGCCAACCAACTCATACATTTATTGTTATTAGAAAGAAGAGTTCATACTACTCTGCACCTTCTAGGAGACAGCCATCTTCAAACCCAGGTTCACCATGGCTTGCAGAGATGTAGGAAAGAGCTTTGAAAAGTGCTCTATATATAGAAACAATCTATCTGATCAGATCTGAAACAATTAGCAAAACTACTTTAAAGTAAAAATTATACAAAAGAACCCACTAGGATAATAACACAGCAAGCAGGAGGCTTTCAAAACAAAAACAAAAACTTTAAAATAAAACTAATCACTGCACCCAAACAACTCTACTTTCTAAGAGTCCATTATATAGGTGTTCACTGAGAAGAGCAGACTCCAAGGTAGACGCCATCAGAACTTTGTCTCTTAACCCAAAATAGTACTAACATCTTTCTTATGATCCATAATGATCTTGAAAGCACTAAAGACACTGTCTATGCAGTATAATTTTCTGCAAAGACAGAAATACTCTATAATCTGTACTGCCCAATAAAATTGTCACTAGCTTCATATGGCTATTAAGCACTTGAAATATGGTTAATGCAATTAGGAACTTAAGTTTTTTACCGTTTAACTTCAATTTTTTTCAACGATTTTATTCATTTATTTATCTGAGAGAGAGCAAGCATGTGCACAAGGGAAGGAACAGAGAGAGGGGGACAATCAGACTGCACTGAGCACAGAGCCTGACAAGGGGCTCGATCTCACCACCCTGAGATCAGGACCTAAGCCAAAATCAAGAGTCGGATGCTTAACCAACTGGGCCACCAAGGTACCCCATTGACTTCAACTAATTTAAATACAAATTTAAACAGAGACTGCTATGGACTTATTCCTCCTCAAAATTCAGTATGATGGTGTTCAGAGACGAAGCCTTTGGGAGGTAATCAGGTTTAGTTGAAATCATGAGGGTAAGACTTTGATGACGGGATTAGTGCCCTTAGAAGAAGAAAAATCAGACAGCTTGCTTCCTGTCTCTCCCCCATCCCTCTCCACCA
The DNA here is from genome assembly GCF_030435805.1 of Mustela lutreola. NCBI lineage: Eukaryota > Metazoa > Chordata > Mammalia > Carnivora > Mustelidae > Mustela > Mustela lutreola. The sequence continues at coordinate 197,219,208 of NC_081292.1, forward strand.
TGTGAGAACACAGCCAGAAGATAGGCATCTACAAACCAGGAAGAGAGAGTTTAACTGGGAAATGAATGAGCCAGCACCTTGAACTTGGACTTCCCAGCCTCTAGAACTGTGAGAAATAAATTCCTGCTGTTTAAGCCATTCAATCTAGGGAATTTTGTTATGACAAGCTAATATAGTTTAGTGCCTATATTAGATAGTGCAGCTCTAGTAGTTTATATATCAGGCACTACATATAAACAAAAATAGCTTGAGATTATACTCACTTTTTGCTTTTATTCTTTAAAGTACAACCGTAAACTGTTACAACAATCCTGCCCCTCCAAAAAGATTTCATTTTCCTAGCCTCAGAGAAAGTACTATAAAAGAGTTCTTAGTATCTTAACATCTTACTAGGTTAGAAAAGGTCATCAGACTGTAACCAAGAATTATATATCAGGTCTCTTGCAAAATTTATTTCCTGCAAATAGCCTTTTTTCTTAGATAAATGGAAGTTTAAAACATTAGTATTCCACTAGTATCTTGGTATTTAAATTTTACTTTATCAGAAATAAATAAGAAAATAAAATGAGGAGGATTTCAGTTTTATTCCAATGTTCTGCTCATCTTCCTGATAGCATTCTTTACCAAAACTTAGAAGAATTAACAGCATCCCTTCCTAAAGCTTATGATTAAAAGTAATCAATAGAATTAAAGTGGAAAGGTAAAATTTTTGGAAATGAAGAGACTATAAAGTACTTACTCAAAAAAGCTGACCACGGTATAAATTGAGCTGAGATCCATAACTGAACCATGTTACTTCTTTGTTTGATTTTCATTTCCAGAGTGCTTAAGATGGTATATAAGTGCCTGCATGATCTAGCAACTGCAAATCCCTCTACCTTCACCCCAACAGAGGCCTGAGAGTACCATCTTTCTCACCTAAGAGTCTCTGTGAATTCTATTCCCTCTACCTAGATTGCATAATTTACTTAACTCCCACTCATCTTAACTTTTTTTCTTCAAAGAATCTTTCCCTAATCACCCCAGACCAGTGATGGGGGAACCCATATTATATGCTCTATAGCATTCCATTCTTCACAAAATCTCTACACTAACTATTGTAATATGTCTGGCTTAACTCACAAAATTGTAAACTCTGTGGCAGCAGGATCTGAATTCTTGTACACTACTGTGTTTTTAGCACATGGCATTATGCCCAGCATTCAATATATATTTACTGAATAAGTAAATAATTGATGTATTTCCTTCCCCTATTTTTTTGCCAAGGACAAGAAGTATTACTAGAATTATTTTTTCAAGTGAACAAAAGGTAGGGCATACCAGCAAAAGAAAAATGTATGTCCATGCAAAAACAAAGTACAATAGTAGCTTTATAATAGCCCCCAAAATGGAAGCAATCCAAATCCAAAAATTAGTGAATGGAACAACAAAATGTAATATATCCACATAATGCTGCTAAGCAGTAAAAGGAATAAACTATTGACACATGGAACAATATGGATGAATTTCAATATCATTGTGAAAATGGTGTCACTGTGAAAAACACTATACATGAGATCATAGAATTTCATTAATATGAAAATCCCATTTATATGAAATCCTAGAAAATACAGAGTTATCTAAAGCAGATCAGTGGTTGCCTCATGCTAGTGGCAGAGGGGAAAAACAGACTACAGAAGGGCACACAGAATCTTTGAGAGATGATGAAAATGTTCTGTGTTGATTGTGGGGGGTGTTCATGAGTATATACATTACAAAAATTCATCGGATTTTACAGTTTAAACATACGCAGTTTATACTTCAACTAAGTCCATTTTTTAAAAAGCAGAAACACAGTACAAAGCTCAACAAGAAAGAGAAACTTTCTGCATGTTGTGAACAACTGATATATAAAGATGTTTTATTAAGTCAAATCTATAATCCTTTTAAAAGCAGGTCCTATGGATGAATGTAAGTTTTCTCTTCAGCTTTGTTGGCAGGATTTTTTAAGACTTTCACTGTCCATTTGAAAAGTTAAAATTTCCCACTTTTGTGAAAGCCTGCTTCTCCAATGAATAAATTTTTTAGCGTTCTCATGTACTAAGACTTTTTAAAGAATAACTTCAGTATATGTGCTTCTAAATTGTGGTCCCCATCTTGAATGGTTCATTTGGCAAAAATAAGTTCACAAGTTAATGAGTAAGCAATTGCTCATAAAACATCACTGAGAAATGTGTAAGAAAAGAAAACTTTCACTGTCCATCTAAAGAATCCAAGAGTCACATAACACCCATTTTTCAGTAGCTGTGACATTATTTATCTGTACTGGAGAAGTCTAAATGCCTTATCTTTACCCTAGAACAAAGTTCAGGGACTAATTCTGGGTATGTTTGTGTGTTTGGCTTCTGTTTATCTAAGTGTCAAAATGAACTATCTAAAATAAACAACAAGAACCTTGCATAACAGAGGCAAATAAGAGAATAGCTGAAGCAACAATATCCTTTTCCTAGAACACAGATTTCTCAGGACAAACACAATTAGGATTTCAGAGTATTACTACAATTCTATTAAGAAATAAACAAGGGAAAGAGTGGCTTAACCTAACAGAAATGTCCCTATAAAATCTGGTATAAACTTAAATTTATAAAATTGGATTCTAATAAATCAAGTATAATAAATAAGTCCCTTACAGGGGTGCCTGGGTGGCTCAGTAGGTTAAAGTCTCTGCCTTCGGCTCAGGTCACGGTCTCAGGGTCCTGGGATCAAGCCCCATGTCCTAGGATTGAGTCCCACACTGGGCTCTCTGCTCTGCGGAGAATCTGCTTCCTCCTCTCTCTGCCTGCCTCTCTGACTACTTGTAATCTCTACCAAATAAATAAATAAAATCTTTTAAAAAAAAAAAGTCCTTTATTATTCTAATCCTTTTAAAAATTAAATAATTACACCTTAAATTATGTATTTCTGTATCCAGATTACAACAGATTAAACTATCATTCTGCTGAACGTTCCCATAATGTCCAAGAGAGAGCAGAGTGGGAAGAAGATTACAGTCTCCATAAGGTGCACCTTTAAGATGGGTTCAGTGATTCACTGACAGGACTCATAGGACTCCTACTCACAAGTATAATTTGTTACAGCAAAATAGTACAAACCAAAATCAACAAAGGAAAAAGCCATAGGCAAGGTGAGATTTGAAGAAAACCAGGTACAAGCTTCCAAGAGTCTCTTCCCCATGGAGTCATACATGAGGCACTTAATTCCTCCAGCAGTGAAATATGACAAATATGTGAAATGCTATTGAATTAAGGAAGCTTATTAGAGATTCAGTGCCCAAAGTTTTTATTGGGGAGCTTGTCATGTAGGCACCCTCTACCTAGCACAAACTGATCAGAACATAAACCAAGGGCACCTGGGTGGCTCAGTGGGTTAAAGCCTCTGCCTTCGGCTCAGGTCATGATCCCAGGGTCGTGGAATTGAGCCCCGCTTCGGGCTCTCTGCTCAGCAGGGAGCCTGCCTCTCTCTCTTTGCCTGCCTCTCTGCCTACTTGTGATCTCTGTATGTCTGTCAAATAAATAAATAAAATCTTTAAAAAAAAAAAAAAAAAAACATGAACCAAAATGCCAGACTCCCAGAAGAAAAGGAGATGCTCAATGCAAACCATATTATCTGTATAAACAGTTTAGGTAGGGCGCCTGGGTGGCTCAGTGGGTTAAGCCGCTGCCTTCGGCTCAGGTCATGATCTCAGAGTCCTGGGATCGAGTCCCGCATCGGGCTCTCTGCTCAGCGGAGAGCCTGCTTCCCTCTCTCTCTCTGCCTGCCTCTCCATCTACTTGTGATTTCTCTCTGTCAAATAAATAAATAAAATCTTTAAAAAAAAAAAAAAAAAAAAAAAAAAAAAAAAAAAACAGTTTAGGTATAATAAATCAATCTTATCAGTTATGAAAGGGTAGAAACACTCCCAAAATCTAATTTCTGATATGCCAGCCAAGCGCCAACTTATAAGCAAACCCTTCTAAAGAAAGCAAGACTACTATGTTAACGCCTTTTCTACATAGATGCCTAAAAAGAAAGGCAATCAAAAGCTGATTAAGGGGCGCCTGGGTGGCCAGTCCATTGAGTGTCCAACTCTTAATTTTAGCTCAGGTCAAGATTTAAGGGTCATGAACCCCACATGGGGCTCTGTACTCACCAGGGACTCTTCTTGAGATTCTCTCTCTCCCTCTCCCTCTGCCCCACCTGCTCCCTCTAAAATAAATAATCCTTTCTTTAAAAAAGGTTAACCAGGCTCTACAGGAGGCAGAGACCCCCTTCTTTGTTGAAGCTCTGCCACCTTAGAATCCAGAAGTGCTTTGGGACCCAGCAGCATCATAAGACCAACGGACTCCTCCTTCAGAGCAGCTGAAATAGTTTCTGCCTCATACGTAAATGTGTCAAGGGAACAGAGTCACAAACAACCCACTAATATTACTGAGTGTTGTGGCCACTGGCATTTTGAAATAAGATCAAGTTGATAGAAAAAATTTTTTTTTCTTAAAGGTTAACTAAAATACACACAAATAGGGGTGCCTGAGTGGCTCAGTTGGTTAAATATCTGCCCTCAGTTTCTTGATCTCAAGGTCCTGGAATCAAACCTCATGTCAAGCTCCCTGATCAGCGGGGAGTTTACTTCTCCCTCCTCTCAGCTCATGCATTTGCTGCCTCGCTCTACCTCTCGCTTTCTCCCTTTCAAATAAATAAATTAATTAAATATTTTAAGAAAAAAAAAATATATACACAGATACATTCACCAACTCAGAGTTGACAAAATCTGTTAGGTAATCCAAGCACACTCAAACAGCAATGAGATACATTGTTCTCCCCTAATTCATAGCAACACTAAGCCATTAAAAAAAAAAAACCCACACAGATAAGCCACGCCCAAACCTCCAAGAGATTTATATACCCAGGGGCCTACGAACACTCATGCAATGATTCAAATACTTATTAAGTACCTGTTCTATGCCAGGCATTATTCTAAATCTGAAGATATGAGAATAAAATACAGTGTACATACATAACATAATAGTGCCCCTACCCTCAAAGTCCTTAAATTCTAGTGATAAAAATAAACAAGTCATAAAACTGTAAACAAATACATTAAGAGTTTCATAAAAACACTTTGGATGACAGTTTTTCTTCCCATGTTGCAATCAATGATCACTCTAGCTATTCTGACAGAGTAAATTTTAGAATATCCTGAAAATATTCTTTATCCACATAATTTGCCACAGCTTTCCTGGAGAGCAACTTGGTGTTTTACATAAAAAATTTTTTAAGATTTTATTTTTAAGTAATCTTCACACCCAATGTGGGGCTGGAATTTGCAACCCCAAGATAAAGAGTCACATGCTTCAAGGGACGGAGCCAGCCAGACACCCCATTCATAAAAATTTTTAATGTAGATGCCCTTAGGCCCCCAAATTCTCTTTCAAACTATTATACTAAAGAAATAACAGATATGTAAATATATATGTATACTTATAGGAACATTATTTAAAATAGTAAAATCATTTAAATAGTAAATCATTTAAAATAGTAAAAATTGGAAATAATCAATTCTCTCTGATAAATATTCAGGCTATCAAAACCAGAGTATAGGGCGCCTGGGTGGCTCAGTGGGTTAAAGCCTCTGCTTTCGGCTCAGGTCATGGTCCCAGCGTCCTGGGATTGAGCCCCGCATCGAGTTCTCTGCTCAGCAGGGAGCCTGCTTCCCCTCCTCTCTCTCTGCCTACTTGTGATCTCTCTCTCTGTCAAATAAATAAATAAAATCTTTAAAAAAAAAAAAAAAACAGAGTATATCCAAAATAAAATACTATACAGTCATAGGAAGTTGTTTAGATTTGGTTTGTTGACATGGGGGAAAAAAAACTACAAAATTTTTTAAATGGAAAACACCATGTTAAACACTGGCACAACATAATTTCTTTTTTGTTCATTAATGTACAAGAGAGAGAAAGTGTGTGTGTGTGTGTGTGTGTGTGTGTGTGTGTGTTTGTAAAAGGACTAGAAGCATATATTCCAAAATGTGGTGAGATTAGGAATTGGTATTATTAGTATACTATTATACACAACTAAAATGACATCAAAACTGAAGGTCTAATAGGCCCATCACTATGGTATACAGATAGACAATTAACTAGTAAAAACAGAAGCAAATGTAAAATTCTAGAAATTAAAAGTTGTTGCACATATTTAATTACACAGAATTCTCAGTAAATAATTTTTTTTTAAGATTTATTTATTTGGGGGATGCCTGGGTGGCTCAGTCAGTTGGCCATCTGCCTTTGGCTCAGGTTGTGATCCCAGGGTCCTGGGATAGAGTTCCTCATCAGGCTCTTTGCTCAGTGGGGAGCCTGCTTCTCCCTCTCCCTCTGCCTGCCATTCCCTCTGCTTGTACTCTTTCTCTTGACCAATAAATAAATAAAATCTTAAAAGAAAAAAAATGTTTATTTATTTGAGAGAGATGGCAGAGTGAGAGAGAGCACAAGAGGTGGGGAGGAGCAGAGGGAGAAGCAGCCTCCCCGCAGAGCAGGGAGCCCAATTCCAGGATCCTGAGATCATGACCTCTGCTGAAGGCAGACAGCTAACCAACTGAGCAACCAGGCACCCAGTATACTAATCCTCAAGTTTTAAGGGGCTTATATAAGATTATATTTATATATCTTGAAGGATATCTATAATAAAAGGATAAGGAGTAGCACCCGGGGGGCTCAGGAGGTTAAGCATGGGACTTGTGATTTTGGTTCCAGGTCATAATCTTATGGGTCCCGGGATTTGGCCCTAAGTTGGACTCCATGGTTAGCACGGAATCTGTTAGGATTCTCTGCCTCTAGCTCCACCCCTCTCCCGACTCACATGCACATGCATGTGCTCTCCAAAATGAATGAATGAATGAATGAATGAATCTTTAAAAAACAAACAACAAAAAAAAGTAAAACAGGACTGAGGGGCACCTGGCTGCTTCACTCAAAAAAGCATGTGACTCCTGATCTCAGGGTTGTGAGTTTGAGCTCCATGATGGGCTTAAGGGGCTCTTTGGGATTATGATAAATAAATAAATAAATAAATACTTTAAAAAATAAACAAGTAAAAATAAAAGGAGTAAGGCACTGTCCTGAAGTATATATTGATGGAATGTAGCAAAGATGTCACATATTTACTATTCTTTGCACAAAAGTCTAATTCATTAATAAAGTTATTTCGTTCAGTTTTTTAGAGATTAAGAAGCTTAAGATATACTTCTAAATGAAGAGTTAATTCTATAGGTAAAAAAGGGTGAATAAGGAGACCTGGTTGGCTCAGTTGGTTGGGCAACTGCCTTCGGCTCAGGTCATGATCCTGGAGCCCTGGGATCGAGTCCTGCATAGGGCCCCCAGGTCCATGGGGAGTCTGCTTCTCCCTCTGACCTTCTCCCCTCTCATGCTCTCTCTCATCCACTCTCTCAAGAGAGTGTTTTGTTTTTAAAGATGAACCAAAGAGTGGACTGTTTGATCCAAAGTTGATCACATCTCTACTGCTCTAAAAAAAAAACTCTGGCAACCTCCACAAAAATATTTCTACCCAAAAAAGTTCCACATACAGAACACACTTACTCGTCTTTAAAAAACCATGATATAGTGTGTGTGTGTGTGTGTGTGTGTGTGTACACACACACACATATAAACAAACCAAAAAAGCAACCCAGGCAAACGTGTGAAGCAATCAGAACTCTCAAACACTGCTACTGAAAATGCTAAACAGTAAAGACACTTTGGAAAAGTTGGGCAGTTTCTTATAAAAGTAAACATATACTTATGCTACTTAGCAATTTCCCTTCTAAGTACTCCATGAAATGAAAACATATGTTCTCACAAAGACTAGTATACAAGATATTCATTCACAATGGTATTATTCCCAACAGCCTAAAGAATATTACTCAGCAACAGAAAGGAATGAATTCCAGATATATGTAACAACACTGGTGAATCTAAAAATCATATCCTAATTAAATAAGTCAGACATAAAAGAATACACATTATATAACTCCATGTATTAAAATACAAATACACATATAAAATACAAAAATGCCTAATTTACCACAAAACATAAAGTCATTAATTTTTAAATTTTTATTATTTTTTAAATTTGAGAGTAAGAGAGAGAAGGCAAGGGACAGAGGGAGAGGGAGAGAGAATCCCAAGCAGGCTCCACACCCAGTACAGAGCCAGACAAGGGGTTCGATCTCACCACCCTGATATCATGACCTAAACCGAAATCAAGAGTCAGACATTTAACTGCTGAACCACCCAGCTGACTCTATATTTTTGTTTTTATTTTTTAATTTTTTAAAATATTTTTATGTATTTATTTGACAGTGAGAGAGGGAACACAAGCAGGAGGAGTGGGAGGGCTTCCCACTGAGCAGGGAGCCTGATATGGCGCTTGATCCCAGGACCCTGAGATCATGACCCAAGCTGAAGGTAGATACTTAATGACTGAGCCACTCAGGAGCCTATTTTTTGTTTTTAAAGATGAGAAGGCATAAGACATACTTCTAAGTGAACACTTAGTCCTACATTAATTTATTACACTAATTAATAATCAATTTTACATATAAAAAATACTAAAGATAAAATTATAGAGACTGAAAATTACAGAGACAGACACTGATGGTAGTCTGGAGCAAGGGGTGAAAGCAGAAAGCAAGGGTAAACAGGCAAGTGGAAAAATTCCAGATGAAAATGTTCTTAATGATTGTAGTGGTGGTTACACAACCATATTCATTTGTGAAAACTTAACAAGCTGAAGGGTACCTGGGTTGCTCAGTTGGTCAAACGTCTGCCTTTGATTCAGGTCATGATCCTGGGGTCCTGGGATTGAACCTCCCATGAGGCTCCCTGCTCAGCAGGAAGTCTGTGTCTGTGTCTCCCTCTGCCCCTTCCCCTTCCTCTCTTGCTCAGGCTTGCTCTTTCTCTTTCTCTTTAATAAAATCTTAAAAAAAAAAAAAATTAACAAGCTGAATACTTAAAAGGGCGAGTGCTATTTTATTTAAATTAAACTTCAACAATCCTGCACAGAAAAAACAAAAACTAAGCTGACAACCCAGCCAGAACCTACTATCCACTATCCACCAAAACAAACTAAAAACATCTCCAAAGTCCTAGGTAAACTATACGTTCTATTCAAATGTCATTATAATAATAGATACATACACATGGGCAGACAAGTGTATGTATCTGCTCCCAAATATCTAAGAATATAAATTCTTAAAAGAAAGTGCTAGGCTTTCACTTTACCCAGCTGTTCATTCTTATGTAAATCATACCAAACTACTTATTTATACATACAACTGTGTCTTTTATAATATAATTGATTCCAGAAAGAATAGAGCAAATTAAATTGAGAGGGGAAAACTTACTAGTTCAGTAAAACATGGTGCATTGGAGAAAGTGCTGACCTGGGAATCAAAAGAACATGTCTTTCTAAGGACATAATGGAAGACAGAAATATTGTTTTATTAAAAAGCAAAAGGCCCAATTTTATATTATTAATATATCAAGATCTCCTCTTAGGGGATGCCAGGATGGCTCAGTCATTGAACGTCTGCCTTCACTTGGGTTATGGTCCTGGGGTCCTGGGATCTAGCCCCACATCGGGCTCCCTGCTCAAGCAGGAAGCCTGCTTCTCCCTCTCCCACTCCCCCAGGTTGTGTTTCCTCTCTCGCTGTGTATCTCTTTCTTTCAAATAAATAAATAAAATCTTTAAAAAAAAAAAAATTTCTCTTAGTTTATTTTCCCATCACACTAAATAAAGGCCTCTTTCTTTTCAGAGATTCAGTAAGTGTTCACATCTATATTTTTTTATTTGATTAGTTCTTCCCTTCTTTTTTTAAAGACTATTTGTTTTTCAGAGCAGTTTTAGGCTAACAGCAAAATTCAAAAGGTACAGGTATTTCCTGTATACATTAGCCCTCACACACGCATAGCCATTACGCGAGGCTCTATCTCATGACCCTGAGATCATGACCAGAGCTGAAATAAAAAATCGAATGCTTAACTGACTGAGCCACCTATTTGTTACAAATGATGAAAATTCACTGACATTTCATAGTCACCCAAAGCCTACAGTTCATTCTTGGTCCTGTACATTCTATGGGTTTCGTGAGATATATAATGAAATATCTCTATCATTTCAATATCATACAGAATATTTTCAGTACCCTAAAATGTTGATTTCTATTTTACTCTATTTTCTCATTGCCTGTTTTGTTAAACTATTTTTTACTGTTTATTACTATAATCTATCTGTCACTAATTTGTGTGGTATGAAATGAACTATAAGTTAACTTTTACCCAAAAGCAAACTAATCTTTCCATCCCTACACATTAAATAAACCTACATTTACCACTTAAAGAAACAAAAACAAAAAACAAGCAAACCTCTCCTCTCCAAAAAAACAAAACAAAACAAAACAAAACAAAAAAAAAACACCATAGGTCTCTCTCTCTTTTTTAAGTTTTTATTTAAATTCATTAGTTAACATAACAGTATAATATTAATTTCTGGTGTACAATATATAGTGATACAACACTTCCACACAGCACTCAGTGCTTATCACAAATACATTCCTTAATTCTCATCACCATTTAAACCATCCTGTCACCCACCTCCCCTCTGTGTTTTGATCTTACTTCTGTCACCAAGCAGATTACAAGGTTAATTGAAACAAATTACACAATTTTTCCAGGTTTCAATCTAGAAATCAAAAAAAATGTTGAACTTTCTTTAAGGTCCTGTCTAACTCAACATCTTGGGTTACATAATTCTAAAAATTTCTTCAGAAGAGTATGTACCCAAAATACTTTATTTCAAAATTAATCATTCAAGAAAATAAGATAAAAGAGGGCACCTGGGTAGCTCAGTTGGTTAAGAAACTGCCTTCGGTTCAGATCATGTGGATCGAGCCCCACATTGGGATTCCCTGGTCAGCGCAGAGTCTGCTTCTCCCTCTGACCTCTCCCCTTTCATGCGCTCTCTCTCTCAAATAAATAAATAAAATCTTAAACAAAAAAAAAAAAAAAAAGGGAAAGAAAAAGAAAACAAAAAAACTCTATTCTATGAATATAAGTTTAAACTCTATGAGGAAAAACTCCCTTGGGAATTATTTAGCAAGATTTTAAAGCAATAACTCAGTTTTCTTACTTGTAAGATTAAAATTTTGTAAAATTTTGCTGAGCAAAGTTAAACATTCCTGTGAATGACAAAAATAGCAAAATCTAGACTGACAAAAAAGGATATGATTGTATTTCTTTCAGTAAAGTCCTCACCCAGGGACAATTGTACCCCCCAGAGGACATTTGTCATTGTTTGGAGACAATTTTACTTGTCACAACTGCAGGCAGTTGTGACACCGGCATCTGTGAATAGAGACCAGGAACGCTGCTAACAATTTTACAATGCACATACGCTTCCCCCATGCACACACACATAAAGAATTATCCAGCACAAGGTGTCAACAGTGCCAAAGTAGAAAAACCATGCTCTAAGAATATTACAATGCAATTTTTTCTTCTCAGTGGGCAGAGACGTACAAATAGAAATATCCTATTTAGAAATCTAAGTAAACAAAAAGGCATATTCTTTCTTTCTTTCTTTTGTTTTCTTTTTTAAAGATCTCATTTATTTGACACAGAGCACAGGCGGAGGAATGACTAGCATGGGAAAAGGGAATAGCAGGCTCCCAGATGAACAAGGAGCCCGATGCAGGGCTCCATCCTAGGACCCTGAGATCATGACCTGAGCTGAAGGCAGTTGCTTAAACAACTGAGCCACCCAGGCATCCCAGCATGTTCTTTCTTGAACCAATCCTGAAAGAATTTTCTATGTGATATATCCAGGAAATTACAATAGCACCCACCAAGATTGCTATAAGCAATAGAAATGTTTACAAGGATGTAGAGAAATTGGAACCCTCCTATATTGCTGGTGGGAATATAAAATTGTACAACTACTTTAAGGAACAGTTTGGCAGATCCTCAAAAGCTTAAACATAGAACTACCACATGACCCAATGATTACTCTTTTAGGTATGTACCCAGAAAACTGAGAACATATATCCACATAATAACTGTACACTAATGTTCATAGCAGAATTAGTCATAAGAGAAAAAAAAACTTGGAAGTCACTCAAATTTTCATTGACTAATGAATGCATTAATAAAATGTGATATGGCCATACAATTAATTTTTGAATTAAAAAAAAAGTACTCATATGGAATCTCAAAAGGCCCTGAAGAACCAAAACAATCCAGAGAAAGAAGAACAAAGCTGAAAGCCTCAAACCTCCTGATTACAAAACTTTACAAAGCTACAGGGGCGCCTAGGAGGCTCAGCCAATTAGGCATCTTGACTCTTGATTTTGGCTCAGATCATGATCTCAGGTCACTGAGATTGAGCCCTGTGTTAGTCTCCATGAGAAGCATAGAGCTTGCTTAAGATTCTCTCTCTTGGGGTGCCTGGGTGGTTCAGTTGGTTAAGCCTTTGGCTCAGGTCATGATCTCCAGGTCCTGGGATAGAGCCCTGCATCTCTCTCCCTACTCAGCAGGAAGTCTGCTTCTCCTTCTCCCTCTGTCCCTCTTGTGTTCTCTCTCACTCCCTCTCTCTCTATAATAAATACAAAATAAATTTTTTAATTAAAAAAAATTGTCTCCAATAAATGGTGGTAAGAAAACCAGATGCCCAAATGCATAGAAAAAAGTTGGACACTTCCTTACCTTATACCATATATTAAAAACAACTCAAAATGAAGAAAAGACCTAAATGTAAGTCCTGAAACTACAAAGACCCTAGGATCAAACATAGGTGGAAAACTTCATGACATTTGATTTATCAATGATTTCAAGGGTAAGATACAAAAAGAACAGGAAACAAAAGCAAATACAGATAAATGGAGCTATATCAAACTTCAAAACTTCTACCCAGAGAAACAAACTATCAAGAGTAAAAAGGCAGGGTGCCTGGGTGGCTCAGTGGGTTAAAGCCTCTGCTTTCGGCTCGGGTCATGGTCCCCGGGGCCTGGGATCGAGCCCCGAATTGGGCTCTCTGCTCAGCAGAGAACCTGCTTCCTCCTCTCTCTGCCTGCCTCTCTGCCTACTTGTGATCTCTGTCAAATAAATAAATAAATCTTAAAAAAAAAAAAAAAAAAAGTAAAATGGCAACCTAGGGAATGGGAGAAAATATTTGCAACTCATGTATCTGATAAGGGATTGATATCCATAATATGTAAACTCCTACAACACAAGTGTAGACATACAAAGACCCTCCTGCCCCCCAAAAAACCACAACCAATTTAAAAAATGGGAAATGGATTAGAATAGACATTCTTCAAAAAAAGATATATGAATGGCCAATAAGCACTTGAAAAGATGCTCAACATCACTAATCATGAGGAAAATGCAAATCAAAACCAGAAGATATGACATCATACCCATTAAAATGGCCACTATAAAAAAAAAAGAAGAAGAAAGAAACTAACAAGTGTTACTACGGATTTGGAAAAATTGGAACTCTTGGGCCTGTTAGTGAAAATGTAAAATGGAACAAACGTTATGAAAAATAATATGGAGGTTCCTCAAAAGATGTAAAATTGAACTACTATATGATCCACCGATCTCACTTCTGAATATACATCCAAAGGAACTGAAAATAAAATCTCAAAGAGATATTTGCACACCTATTTTATTAGTCAACTAAGACTACTGTAATAAAATACCACAAACTGACTTAAACAAGAGAAACTTTGGGGTGCCTGAGTCGTTCAGTTGGTTGGCCATCTGACTTTTGGTTTCGGCTCAGGTCATGATGCTGGGAGCGCGCCCCATGTCAAGATCCATGTCAGGCCCCACACTTAATGGGGATTGAAGATTCTTTCTCTCCCTCTACCTCTGCCCTCACCTCGCTCGACTTCTCTTCCTCTCTTAAATAAATAAATAAAAATTTTTAAAGTCCTTAAACAATAGAAGCTTTTTTCTCACAGTTCTGGATGCTGTTAAGTCTAAATTCAAGGTGCCAGCCAATCCAGTTCTCCAGTGAGAACTCTTTTCCTGGCTTGAAACAGCCAACTTCTCATCATATCCACACAAAACAGAGAAAGAGAGAAAGAGACAGAGTGCAAACTAGTGTGCTCTGGTATCTCTTCCTCTTCTTATAAGGACACCAACATACTGGATTAGGGCCCCACCGTAATCGTTATCACCTCCTTACCCATCCTATTTCAAATATAGTCGTTTTGGAACATAGGGCTTCAACATATGAATTTGGGGGGGGAACACAATTCAGTTCATAGCACCTATATTCACTGCAGCTTTTCATAGTTGCCAAGAGGTAGAAGCAACCTAAGTGTTCATCAGTACATGAATGGATAAAGAAAATGTGGTATATGGTATATACATATAATGAAATATTATTTAGCCTTTTAAAAAGAAAGAAATATTGTCATATACTATAACATGGATGAGTCTTGAAGACATTATGTTAAGAGAAATAAAGCAGTCACAAAAAGACTATTAAGGTGGGGCTCTAATGCAAGAGGTTGACTTCCTTATTGCAAGTATACAACAGATCTCCAGATCCTCCTAGCCTTCATGACTGAAACTCTAAATCCAGAAACTCTGGACCCCTCCACCTGGCCCCTGACAATCACCACTCCACTTACATGAGGTATCTAAAGCAGTCAAACTGATACAAAGGGAAAGTAGAAAGGTCGCTGCATAATCATTTGCATCTGTTTGCACACTTGCAAAGTGATAGCAGAGTGAATTTTATGTTTTGTATTTTTGCAGAAGGGAGGGAGGAAGGAAGGGAGAGAGGGAGGGAAAGGGAAGAAAGAAAGAGGACACCTGAGTGGCTCAGTCAGTTAAGTGTCTGCCTTCATTCAGCTCAGGTCATGATTCCCAGGTACTGGGATCAAGCCCTGCATCAGGCTTCTTGCTCAGTGGGGAGCCTGTTTCTCCCTCTCCCTGTCTGCTCCTCCCCCTGCTTGTGTGCTCTCTCTCTCTCTTTGTCAAATGGGTAAATAAAATCTTTAAAAAGAGAGAGAGAGAAAGAAAGAAAGGAGGAAGAGGGGAGGGAAGAAAAGAAGAAGAGGGAGGGAGAAGGAAGGAAGGAAGGAAGGAAGGAAGGAAGGAAGGAGCTCCTGATACATGCCATAACATGGCTGAACTATTATAGCTAATAAATGATTTCAGCAAGGTTGCAGAATACAAGATCAATAGACAAAATCAGTTATATTTGTATAAGCTAGCAACGAACAATACAAAAGTGCAATTAAGAAAAAATTCCAGGGGCGCCTCAGTAGCTCATATGGTTGAGCGCCAACTCTTGGTTTTGGCTCAAGTCATGATCACATGGGTTGTGGAACCAAGCCCTGTGTCAGGTTCCACACTCGGGAGGGTGTCTGCTTCAAAATTCTCTCCCTCTGTCCCCCCACTATGCTTTCTCTGAAATAAATCTTTTTTAAAAATTCCATTTATGGGGCGCCTGGGTGGTTCAGTGGGTTAAAGCCTCTGCCTTCAGCTCAGGTCACGATCCCGAGGTCCTGGGATTGAGCCCCGCACCGGGCTCCTCGGTGGGGAGCCTGCTTCTCTCTCTGCCTCTGCCTGCTTGTGCACTCTACTCTCTCTGACAAATAAGTAAATAAAATATTTAAAAATAAAGTTGGATCCCCCACCTCCTACCATATACAAAATTTACTCAAAATGGATCATAGACTTTAAGGCACCTGGGTGGCTCAGTTGATTAAGCATCTGATCTTCATTTGGGCTCAGGTCATGATTTCAGAGCTGTGAGGCTGAGCCCCACATCAAGCTCCATGCTGGGCATAAAGCCCGTTTAAAATTTTCTCTCCCTGTCCCTCCCTCCTCCCTTATAAAAAATAAAAAATAAAAATAAGATCATACACTTTAAATGTAAGAACTCAAGCTATAAAATTCTCAGAAAAAAAAAATAAACAAACATCTTTGTGACCTTGAATGAGATGAAAGTTTCTTAACTATAACACCAAAAATTACAATTAAAACAAAACAGGAAAAACAGGTCATTTGGACTTTAATAAAATTAAAAACTTTTATTCTTCAAAGTACACCATCCAGGGAAGGAAAAACAGAGAGGGAGGCCAACCATAAGAGACTCTTACCTCTAAGGAACAAACTGAGAGTTACTGGAGGTGATGTGGGTGAGGGATGGGCTAAACGGGTGATGGGCATTAAGAAGTGCACTTGTTGTAACGAGCACTGGGTATTACATGAAAATGATGAATCACTAAATGTTATCCCTGAAACTATTACTACACTATATGCTAACTAACTTGAATTTAAATAAAATTTTAAAGAAAAAAAATAAATTTAAGTTTTAAAAAAACAAAAAACAAAGTACAACATTCAGAAAGTGAAGACAATCCAAGAATAAGGGGGAAAAAATTACAAATTATATGTCTTATCAAGGAGTAGTAGCCAGAATATAAAAAGACCTCTTACAACTCAACCAATATGACCCAGCAATTCTACTCTCAGGTATATAACCAAAAGATATAAAAACATATATTCACACAAAAACCTGTACCTGAATAGCCATGACCATATTATTCATAATAATCAAAAAATATAAGTGACCTAAGTATCCATCAATCGATAAATGGATAAATAAAATATGGTATATCCATAAGAGCATATTAGGCAATAAAAACAAATGAATCAATGATACTTCCTACAACATGGATGAACCTCGAACACATTATGCTAACTGAAAGAAGCCAGATAAAAAAGGTCACACACTCTATGACTTCATTTATATGAAATGTCCAGAATGGGCAAATTCTTAAAAGATAGTAAGTAAATTAGTAGTTGCCAGGGCTGGAAGAAGGAATGAATAAAGAATTTCTGCTAATGGGTATAGGGCTTCTTCTGGGGGTCATTAAATTCTCTAAAATTGACCATGGTGACAGTTGAAGAATGCTAAATATGATAAAAACCACTGAATTCTCCAATTTAAGTTGGTGAATTATATGAAATGTAAATTATTTCTTATAAAACTGTTAGAGTAAATATTACATGTGAATATTATACTTTTATTAAGCAATATATAATATCTTAAAATTTATTTGCAACAACTGAAAATATATAAGGAAAAGATATAAAAAATCATTTGAAATTCCTCAAAGTGGTAAATTTAAAGGACTTTGAGAGAAGCCCAAAAAGAGATTTTTAATTTACTACAAAGAAGAATTTTTCATTTGGATGACATGGGAAAGTATGTAAATAAAAAAGCAAGCTCTGATGCACAATTCCCACTGCAAAACAAAATATTTTGCAAAGATTTAGTAAAGAATTATATAGTCCTGTATCTTGCAAAACTGCCAAGTCTGACAAAGCCAATTCAGGTTGAGGTTATTTTCAGTACAGCTGGAGAAACTTCGGGAGGGAGTGGATTATTGCAGGGGGGATGAAGAGAGGTGAGACAAATCTTTTATTATTGTTTGGCCAGAGCCAAGTTTTCTTAAACTCTAATTCATGCTTAAGGTACAAAAAGTTTTGTTTCACATTTTTCCTTGCTGTTTTCCCCCACACTGAACCTAGAAAAACTGAAAACACAGAAAGCTATAAAAAGTAAAACACACCCACAGATCAAAGCTGTACAAAAAGAATACATCATTTTCTAGGAATAGGACCATAAAAGTTAGAAGTATGAAATATTACTTAGAAAGAACCAGGGAAGTCAATTTCCATTAAAAAGCAGTAATTCATCCTATATGTAACACCTCTGATAGATGATCTATTTATATATTTTCAGGAGCTTATTACAGTTGACCCTTGAACAAGATGGGGGTTAGTTAAGGGTGCAGTCAAAATTCCACATACAATTTTTGACTCCCACAAAACCTAAGCAGCAGCCTCCTGTTGACCAGATGCCTTACCAATAACATAAATAGTTGATTAACACAGATTTTGTATGTTATATGTATTATATACTGTATTCTTACAAAAAAGTAAGCCAGACAAAAGAAAATGTTATTAAGGAAATCATAATAAAGAAAAAGTACACACTGTGTTTATCCCCCCCAAAAAATCCACACATAAGAGGACCCACATAGTTCAAAACTGTATTTATATACATGTGTATACATATAAAATACACATATATATGTACACATAAAACATGTATATAAAATGTGTATATACAAAACATGGAGATATATACGTATTTATAAGGGTATTATATACGTATGTATATACAAATAAGGGTATTATATGTGTATATATAAAGGTATTACATATGTAATTATATATTATATTATTATATATAATATTATATAAGGGTAAACTGTAATTCAAAAGATAGGTCATGCACTGTTGTAAATCACAAGGTCAAAAAGCAAATGAGATCTCTTTATCAAAATAAAATAGTTTTTTCATGAAAATGACCAATTTATTATCACTATTCCAGTGATGTGCCATTATACAGTTAACTTAAACAACCTAAGAAATGCTTTTCTGAGTTATTATCTGGTACACACATACTTACACGTATATGTGAAACACAAATTTCATGATACAATTCCTTTTCTTACTATGTGCTATTTTTTTTTTAATGCTAGTCACAGCCCACAAATCAACTCAGAAGCTCAGAAGACAAAACTCTCCTGAGCCACAATGAAGTACAGCTTAGTTTAAATTATCTTTTTGAATGAAAACACAGTAAACATGGATTCTTATTGCTCCCAATCCACTGGCTAGATTAACTGCAACTGACTTTATACTTCCCCTCTTTTGCCAGGAGGCTTTATTTTTTATCAAATTAAAGCTAACTCCCATCCCTGTATTCATTTTTATATTAAAGAACTTGTTGGGGCAGGTAAGGGTATGAAGGGTGATTCTGTTTCCTACACACATATAGTACTGGCACCTATGCCTATACACAGAGGATAAATGGGTGGATATTTATTTCCTAGAATTGATACTTCATTCAATTAATTTGTATATATCTGCTATTTATGATCATTGTTATAAACTGTGTTACCACTTCTGACAATGTTCTTGAGAAAAATACAATCAGTTACCAGTATGAGAAATACAAGTTCACTTGTAAATAATTTCCCTTAAGTTATACTTTCTCCATACTTCCAACTTGTTATCTCTATCACTATATTATTTTTCTTCAGAAAATAACAAATTTAAGCCTTTGCTAAAAATTCAATACTTTATCCTCACCAGAAAAAAAAAATAATTAACTGAAAATCCCAAGTCATTAATTTAGCCTAGGCCCCAGCATAGAAACTCTTAGGATCTAGGCCATGGTTCCCATCAGGAGAATGTTACCCAAAAGAGCATCGTTACTCTTCCTTCCAAGAGTTGTTTACTCTCCTGTTCTACCACAATCACTATGATTAAATACCTCTAATGAACTGAGCTTTAGTCTTAACCTCGGTTTCAGGGGTTCTAAAGCTAAAGGCTTTGAAATTTAATACAGGTGAATATGTGCATTTTTTAATGGGAAATGCTCAAAAATTTAGTCTTAAAGGAGTACATCTGGAGGCTTGGAAGACACTGCAAACAAAGAAATCTGTTGAGTATCTTTTTTTTTTTTTTTTAAGATTTTATTTATTTATTTGACAGAGAGAGATCACAAGTAGGCAGAGAGGCAGGCAGAGAGAGAGGAGGAAGCAGGCTCCCTGCCGAGCAGAGAGCCCGATGTGGGACTCGATCCCAGGACCTGAGATCATGACCTGAGCCGAAGGCAGCGGCTTAACCCACTGAGCCACCCAGGCGCCCCTGTTGAGTATCTTTTAATCATCTAGCAAAAAGCTCTCTGCTGTCCAGCAACTATATACTTTCTTCAAAGAAAAAAAAAAGCAAAAAACAAAACTATGGCTTTAATCCAGTTAAAACCACTGCAACTTCCCCCAAAAAACATTAATGAAGTAGAGCATATATTATCAACAAATTTCACTATGACACAAAGAAAAAAGTATCAGGCTACAGAGAGTTAATCTAAAATACAAAAATATTATTCATGATCCAGACCCCTCGCAGATGTACCAGCTGATAGGAGATATGACTTACAGGGCCACAATAATTGAAAAGGCCAGTCTCTCCTTGTCATGAAATCAGGTGAGTCCAGAAATATCACTGGATTTCAATTAAGACCTTCAGACAAATGGGGCGCGCCTGGGTGGCTCAGTGGGTTAAAGCCTCTGCCTTTGGCTCAGGTCATGGTCCCAGGGTCCTGGCATCGAGCCCCGCATCGGGCTCTCTGCTCAGCGGGAAGCCTGCTTCCTCCTCTCTCTGCCTGCCTCTCTGCCTACTTGTGATCTCTGTCTGTCAAATAAATAAATAAAATCTTAAAAAAAAAAAAAAAAAAAAACCTTCAGACAAATTAGTTCAGAAGACTAGATTTTTTCAAAACCACGATGAGATACCACTTCACACCAGCCAGAATGGATAAAATTAACAAATCAGGAAACTGCAGATGTTGGCAAGGATGTGGAGAAAAAAGGGAACCCTCCTACACTGTTAGTGGGAATGCAAGCTGGTGCAGCGACTCTGGAAAACAGCATGGAGGTTCCTCAAAAATTTGAAAATAGGGCTACCCTATGACCCAGCAACTGCTTACTGGGTATTTACCCTAAAGATACAAATGCAGTGATCCAAAGGGGCACCTGCACCCCAATGTTTATAGCAGCAAAGTCCGCAACAGCCAAACTATGGAGAGAACCCAGATGTCCCTCAACAAATAAAGATGATGTGATACACACACACACACAGACACACACACATAAACACAATGGAATATTACACAGTCATCAAAAAAAGAAATCTTGCCATTTGCAATGATGTGGATGGAATTAGAGGGTATTATGCTAAGCAAAATAAGTCAATCAGAGAAAGACAATTATCATATGATCTCAATGATATGTGGAATTTAAGAAACTAAACAGAGGATCATGGGGGAAGAGAGGAAAAAATGAAACAAGATTAAATCAGAGAGAGACAAACCAGGAGAGACTCTTAATCACAGGAAATAAACTGAGGGTTGTTAGAGGGTAGAGGTTGAAAGGATGGGGTAACTGGGTGATGGACACTGAGGAAGGCATGTGATGTAAAGAGCACTGGATATTATTTAATACTGATGAATCACAGACCTGTACCTCTGAAACCAAAAATACATTACATATTTATTAACTGAATTAAAATTTTTTAAAAGACTCGACTTTTCAATAATTCAGAGTTACCTTCAATCTTACTGAATCTCGTCATCATCATCAAAGCTAAGGAGTCAATGGCTGTATTGAGTTTCCTAGGACTAGCATAACAAACTACCATAAACTGAGTGCCTTAAAACAATGAAAATGTATTGCTTCACAGTTCTGGAGGCCAGAAGTCCAGAATCAAGGTGTTGGCAGAGCTATGCTCCCTCTGAAATGTGTAGAAGGGAATCCTGCCTTGGCTCTTTTTACTTCTAGCTAACAATCTCTGAGTGTTTCTTGGCTTGCAGATGGAATCACTCCAATCTCTGAATCCATCATCACACCAGCACATTCCCCCTATGTGTCTGTCTTTATCTCATTTAAGGACACTAGTCATATTGGATTAGGACCACCCTAATTCAGTATGACCTCATCTTACCTTGACTACATCAGCAAAGGCCCTGTTTCTAAATAAGGTCAAATTCATAGGCACTGAGGGTTAGAACTTCAACATATCCTTTTGGGGGACCTAATTCAACCCACAACAATAATTAATTATCTAAAATAGTCATCCATGGGGTGCCTGGGTGGCTCATCACCTTCGGTTCAGATCATAATCCCAGAGTTCTGGGATCGAGCCTCACATCAGGTTCCCTGCTCTTTCTCCCTCTGCCCCTCCCTACTGCTCATGCTCCCTCTCAAATAAATAAATAAAATCTTTAAAATGGTCATTCATAAGTTTACTTCTATACGTAGCAAGTTTATATGCCCATTTTCCTACCAGGATTACCACATAAGATTGTACAGTTCTGTATGCATTGATCAATATCCCTAATCCTAATGTATCAATGCCCTTTGTAAGACAGTAATCAGAATGAAAAAGACTGCCCTATTTCCTAAGAAGTTCCTGAAGTAATGAATATTTTAAGAGTGACTAATGTATTTCTAAGTGGAAGTTTATCTATACATCTTTAATGTATACCAACTGTACTCCAACAAAAAGTTTTTAAAAGATATTATTTATTTGAGAGAAAGAGTACTCAGGCAGCATGAGGGCTGGGGTGGGTGAGTAGGCATAGGGGGAGGTAGGACAAGCAAACTCTGCACAAGGTTCAATCTCAGGATCATGAGATCATGACCTGAGCCAAAACCAAGAGTCCCATGCTTAACCATCTAAGCCACCCAAAACAAAACTTCTTAAAAGGGACTTTCTAATCCAATTCAGTGGACTTTTTTTTAGTCCTAAATTCAATTACTCACCCCTAAGACATCTGGCTTTAATAACCATACTTCTCTCTTTGCTTTTTAATCTTGATTTTTAATTGTGATTTTCTTACTCTCTCTGACCAGTTCTTAATCTATTTTGTAAGCCCCTTGATCTCTATGGACTTCCTAATTATTGGTAACCTCCAGGTATCTATTCTGAACTATTTTCTATTCACTGTACACTCCATCCTGTGAATAACTCATTAGTTTCATATATCAGCTGTTCACTAATGACATAGAAATCTCGAAATGAAACATTTTTCTTGAGCTCCCAATTAGTATATCAAAACCTTCCAGAGATTTTAACTTGGTAATTCACAACCACCTCACACTCAGAACTTCCCAAAATCAATTAGTCATTTCCCCTCTTTCTATTTCCTAATCTGTTTCTCCTCTTGTATACAAACAGTAAGGAAGGTTGTAGGGAACGGAGAAGTAAGATGGTAACTAAGAGGCAGTGAGTGTGAAGGCTACCAGTGACTCAAAACATTCTGTTACCTTCCCCATGAAGCTCACATCTTCTTGAAATTATCACTCAATCCAGAGATATTCATGTCACCTACTCTTTATGACTTTACTTCCATTAGGAACCACCTTCACATCTAATTGCCAAACCCAAAGAAAAATTACATTATTAATATCCCTAAGAAGCCTGGTAAAGGTGAAGTTTAGACACAGATCTTGCTTGCCCCTAATCTGGCAAATGACACTCTTGAACATCCTAGGCAGTCGTTTGCTATCTTACCAGATGGCAGACAGCTTTATAATTTTAGCTTTCGGTGGACTATGGAATGGGGTCAGGTCAAACTTAAAAGTGGCAACATATAATGAACAGTTAAGAATCACTTTTTCATTTAGTTTAAGAAAAACATGCCTTCCACTATATTTGGCATGTATTTAATTAAAGTGAAAACCTGCTAAGCAGAGAGCCCGATGTAGGGCTCGATCCCAGGACCCTGAGACCATGACCTGAGCCAAAGGCACAGGCTTTAACCCACTGAGCCACCCAGGTGCCCCAATAAGATTAAATATTTTAAGATTAGAATCTGAAAAAGAACTGCTGCACATCAGACAACATCTAATCAAGGATCACTTTAGATTTAAAATTAGAAAATCATAAAGTAAAGAGTGAACACATATTATAATTACAGAAAGAATGAAAGAGGCCATGACTTATACTCAATTCATTATTATTTACGCTAATTACTGTTTTCCAATCTCAGCACTACTGGCATTTGGAGCCAGATAATTGTGCTGTCCTGTGCATCGTAGGATATTCAAGTAAATCCTAGTCACATCCCCTAGTTGTTAACAACCAAAAATGTCTCCAAACATTGCCAAATGTCTGGGCAAAAAGAAAATCACTCCTATTAAGCACCACTAGCTAATGGAATGAAACATGATGATACAGACTAATCTCAAAAAACTGGTAAAAAATAATTCATTACCTGATGTTAGATATTACTTTTATACTTATATGTGATCTGAAAATTAAAAGTACTTTAAATTATAAAATGACAGCAAACCCTGAAAGAATCCTAAAGGAATCCTTAAGTCACCATCTCTTCCTGAAAGGAAGGGGAAGGAAACTAAGATTTATGGACTTAAAATCTATATTATGTTACATCGTGCCAGTTATTTTATATAATTATCTTTAAAGATAAAAACCCTGTAATTACAAATATATATAGGGCTTACATATGAACAGCATACATAAGAAAAAATATGTAAGAAACTGATAATAATGCTTGCCTTGAAATATGAAGACAAAGAACATGAGACCTGCAGTAGACAAAAAGTCACAATTAACAGGCCAGAAACTCTGCTTAGGCATCTATCTGATTTAAATAACACATCAATAATCTCATTCTATAATGCGATTACCTTAACTCATTTAACCACTCTTAAAAATCCATATATTCAAGTCTGAGAAATACAAAAATAGGAAACAGTCCCTACTCTCAAGAAATGTATAATATGGGGCATCTGTCTGGCTCAGCTGATAGAGTATATGACTCTTGATCTCAGGATTGTGAGTTAAAACCCCACACTGGGTATGGAGCCTACTTTAGAAAAAGAAATGTATAATCTAATGGCAAAGACAAACATATAAACAGTGAATTATAAGAAGAATTTAACAATTCTTTCAACAAATACTGAATACTGCTATGGACTAAAGTATATGTCCCCAAATTCACTATATCCCCCCAAATTAAAATATAACCCCCAATGTGATTGTATTTAGAGATAATGGCTTTTAAGGAGGTAAGTTAAATGAAGTAGTAGAAAAAGAATAATAAAAGACACCCTAGGGTCCTAATCCAATAGCATTGGTGGCCTTATAAGAGAAAGAGATTTCTCTCTCCACATGCACATACCAAGCAAAAACCCGTGGGGACATACAGTATGAAGGTGGTTGTCTGCAAATCAAGAATGAGAGCCCTTACCAGAACCTAACCATCCTACGATACTGTCTTGGACTTCTATTCTCCAGAACTAAGAGAAAATAAATTTGTTATTTAAACCACCAGGTCAGGGCACCTGGGTGGCTCAGTGGGTTGGGCCTCTGCCTTCGGCTCAGGTCATGATCCCAGGATCCTGGGATCGAGCCCCACATCGGGCTTTCTGCTCTGCAGGGAGCCTGCTTCCTCCTCTCTCTCTGCCTGCCTCTCTGCCTACTTGTGATCTCTGTCAGATAAATAAAGAAAAAATCTTAAAAAAAAACAAAAACAAAAAACACCAGGTCTATGGTACTTTGTTATGGTATCCCATGAGATTAATATAAATACCTACTAAGCCAAACACTGTATTAGGGACTAGAATTAAAGAGATACTCATCCTAAGTTCCAGATGAAAATTCCACCCATGAGACACCTGGCTAGCTCAGTCGATAGAGCATGTGACTCTTGAGCTTGGGGTCGTGAGTTTGAGGCCCATGTTAAGGGTAGAGTTACCTGTCAACCCCCCCCCCCAAAAAAAAAAAACAGAGAAAAGAAAATTCTAACCTCAAGATTCCTTGTTAAATAGGTGACAAAAACATCATACAATGTGGTAAATGCTCTACTAGAAGCAAAATAAAAGGACTTAGATAAGCCTAACACTGCTTCATTCCTCTAGAGAACGTCAAGGAATTATTTTTAAATGTCCACACCACAGAAATGCAGCTTGAGCTGAACTGTGGTACAAAAGTAAGGATTTACAGGGCAGGCCAGGAGAGAAGGAAATTCCAAGCAAGGGGAAAATTCCAAAAGCAAAAAGCTTAGAGAGAACATATTAAGTTCCAGTAAGCATAAACAGTTCTGTGTTGCCGGAATGCAGAGTGGGAAAGGGAAAGTAGTAGGAAATGATGTTGAAAATGTAAGCAGGAACCAGATGATGGATGTGCTATGATAAGGAGTTTGAACTTCATTTTGTGAGCCACAGGGGAACCACTGAAGAATTTTAAGCAGGAAAATAAAACGAAGATTTGTATTTTAGAAAAGTACTCTGGCAGAGTATGAAAAAGAGATTGGGGGAGGAAGAGAAGAGAGGCATTGTACCAGTTAGAAAGCTAATGCAATAAACCAGAGAGAAAAATTATAAAGGCAGGAACAGAAAAAAATAAGGAGAAGGGAACAGATTAGAGAAATATTTGTGGGGCCAAATGGACCTAGCACAGGCCTCGAAGTCACACAAAAAAACTTAACATTTAACCCTGTACAAGTTACTTAGCCTCTTTGAACTTTAGTTCCCTCACCTAGGTAATGGGAATAAGAAAAATCACTCAAGGCTTACTGTAAGAGTTAAGAAAAGAATTTCTGTATGCTACATATGCTATAGTTGTTTCTAGATAATGTTAATTTCCTTAGAAATAAGAGTATTACCTTGGCATCTAGTTGGATGCTCTGGTGGAAATAGGCATGGAAGTTAAAAAGAATAATCAAGAACCAAAGCTCACTGTATTTGTGGTCTAGGCAACAGGGTGAATACTGGTTGTCAGTAACTCAGCCAGAAAAATAAAAAAGGAAACACTTTGGAATAAAAGTGCCAGGACAGAAGCAAATAAGATGCCACAGGCACACGCACAAACTTCTAGATGGAGGATTTATGATGTACCCAAAAAGGCCACGTAAGATATTGACAGGTACAAAGGCATTCAAGAACAATATGAACAGAACCACAGGCATAGGAACTATGAATCATTAAGTTCTCTGATGAACTACAGAGAATGAATGTGTATATATGTGTGCGCGTTAGAGAAGGAGTAACAGGAAAAGGTAAGGTTAATAGAGTAGAATGTTATACTGTGTCCTATAAACTGTATTTTGTTCTGTAGATAGGAGGCTGCTATAGTTCTTGAAGCATGTAAAAAACGACACTGCAATAGCACCTAGGGAAAATTAGATTGTTCAAAATGTGGAAGAACTGTAGTATGAATAGATAGGAGGTGGGCGACACAATAAAACGTGTTTCTCATAATAATGCAATGGAGGCATAACAAAATTCTTATTTATAGGGATGCCTGAGTGGCTCAGTTGGTTAGGTTAAGTGTCTGCCTTCAACTTAGGCCATGATCTCAGGTTCCTGGGATGGAGGCTAGCATAGAACTCCCTGCTCAGCTGGGAGTCTGCTTCTTTCTCCCTCTGTCTCTCTCCCTGGCTTATGCTCTCTCTCTTTCTCAAATAAATTAATAAAATCTTTTTAAAAATGTTATTTTATTTTTTAAAAAGAGAATGGAAATAAAGATGCAAGTGAAGTGAAGAAATCAAACTACCTCAGAGAAATAATAGTAAAGGAATGAAAAAGTTTTAAGGCTCAAAGGACAATGAAATCTTGTTACAGGCCTCATTATTTTTAGCTAGGAACTTTACTTTGGCCTGCAAAAGTATTGCATGGTCACCATAAAAATTCTATTGCAGAAATAATAAAATCCAATTAATTACCAAATACAATGAATTTCACCTCCAAAATACCTCTAGACTTCATCTACAAAACAGGTTTTAATCTCTATCCAGTGTACCAATCCTAGTTCTGGTTGTCATCATCTCTTGCCTAAACAACATTGATAGCCTCCTACTGGATTCTCTACATCCTCTCATAATCCAATCTGTATGAAATAACGAGAATAATTTTATTTTTTGAAATAATACACATATATAATAATTTAAGGTACACAAGGATATATACTTAAACTCCCCCAAAGCCATTTACTTCTTCCCTGTTATCAATAAAAATACACTAGATTATGTGCACTAATAATCCCCAAATCTCAGTGGCTTTAAACAACAAAAGTTGAAACAACAACAACAAAAAAAAAGGTTTATTTCTTATCTTCCTCCATGTCCTACAGGTCAGCAGGCAAGATCTGCTCATCCTCATAACTGAGAACCTAAGTGATGTGTTAATTCTAGTGACAGCATTTAATTGCTAATGTCAGACCCTCCAGAATTTTTTTATTCCTCTTTCTGGCATTTCCTTGATTAACAGATGTATCTATTCAGAGGTTTATTAACCATGCAGGTTGTCTATTTTGTGAACTGCCTATTCAAATCCTTTCCCACTTTTCCTTTAACCTATTAGTTTGTTTAACGGTGTTTTTCATATTTTAGGTAATAATCTTTAATTGATTATATATGTTACAAATATCTTTCTCAATCTGTAGCTCCAATTTTCACTCTGTAGTATCTCCTGTTGCACAGAATTTTAAACTTTAATAAAATTAAGTTACCCTTTATTCTTTGATGTTTTTGTAACTTTTTTTTTTAAGATTTTATTTATTTATTTGACAGAGAGAGATGACAAGCAGGCAGAGAGGCAGGCAGAAAGGGAGGCAGAGAGAGAGGAGGAAGCAGGCTCCCCAACGAGCAGAGAGCCCAATGCAGGGCTCGATCCCAGGACCCTGAGATCATGACCTGAGCCAAAGGCAGCAGCTTAACCCACTGAGCCACCCAGGCGCCCCATTTTTTTTTTTTTTTTTGTAACTTTTAAAAGAAATCCTTTCCTAAACCAAGGTTATAAATTTGTATTTTATGTTTTTCTTTTTTTTTTCTTCAAGATTTTATTTATTTATTTGACAGAGATCACAAGTAGGGAGAGAGTCAGGCGGGGTGGGGGGGGCCTCCCTGCAGGCTCCCTGCAGATCAGAGGAGAGGGCTTGATCCCAGGACCCTGAGATCATGACCTGAGCCGAAGGCAGACGTTTAGTCCACTGAGCCACCCAGGTGCCCCTTCTTTAAGTTTTTCACACACAGATTTTTTTACCCACATAGAAGTATAGGTGCCTTTCTTTCTTTCTTTCTTGTAACTTCTGGTTCATTTCCAATGAGCTTCCTCAGTATTAGATTTTTTTCATTATGTTTTGAAATTTAAGTTTTCAGGCTCAGAGTTTTTGTTTGTTCTCTCCCCCAATTTCCTAATCACCACCTCCTCTCCAGCACAATGTCAGGTGTTTGTTTCCCTTAGTACAGAACTAGCTCCTATAATGGCATTTTGCAACTTCAACCCTGCAAAAATTTGGGGGATGTTGCAGATCCTGTCACAAATCCAGTGACCCTAGTTAAGTTCCTGGTAATAAAGATTTGTGTCTTCATTTTCATATTCCTTAGATCCACAATTTATGAAACAAATCCTAGGCCCAAGAAGCAAGAAACTGGGTTGGGTTTTTTTGGGTGAAGGGAGTTGGGCTTTTTGTGGGGAGGTGTTTGTTTTTATTTCCTTTCAAGAAGAAACAAAACCTGGCTTTAAGCTGGAACGCTGGTTCTGATCTTATCACTTAGTCATTTTTGTACCCCGTTAACCTTACAAGAACCTATTTTGTGCTCATTGTTGCCAACTTCTGTCCCTATGATTTGGTTATGCACAACACTTTGCATTTCTATTTCAAGAAGATGTTAATTTTGTTTTTCAGCTTAGGTACATTATCTGTTAATGCTCATTTTGGAATAGAGGTCACATATGAAACCATAAAGTTAGGAATACTTTTAACAGTCCCTAAGTCATCATCTCCTCCTCATATCTCTGTTGCTACTTTCTTGCTAATATCTAGCTCCTTATCTTTATGATTATAATAATTTTATTAATTTTACTAATATTATTTATTAATATTAATAATAATTGTTTGGAAAAAGGGGGGCACCTGGGTGGCTCAGTCAGTTAAGCGTCTGACTTGATCTCAGCGGCAGGAGTTCAAGCCCTGCACTGGGCTTCACAATGGGCATAGAGCCTACTTTTAAAATGTTAATTAATTAATTAACTAATTAATTGAAAATAAGAGAGAGGGGGGAACCTGACCGACTCAGTTGATAGAGCGAGAGACTCTTGATCTCCGGGTCATGAGTCTGATTCCCACACTGGGTGGAAATATTATTAAAAGTTTATTATTAAAAAATAAACTTAAAAAAAAAAAAAGAAACACCACAAATATATCCCAGGTCCAAAACGGAATCACCTGTGCCAAGCCCCACATCACCAACTCAAGGCCTACTATACAACCTAAGTGCAGTTTCAACTTCTGCCACAAACCAGTAAATCTGGAATTTCCTGATCAGCACTAGTGAGGTAATCTGCCTGATAGACTTCTTCTGTCCCTCAAACATGAGGTAATCTGCTCATTGTCTCTGCCCCCTTATACCTATTGAAGTCTCCCATTTTGTTCAGTTCTTCACAGCTCCTTTCTATTAGCTAGATGGATACTCCTGATTAATAAATCACTGAATGAAGCCAATCAGATCTTCAAATTGATTGAGATGAATTTTGGTTTTTGACACAATATACAAACTTCACTGAGGATGAGATACTGGAAATGGCAACCTGAAGAACTCTGTAATGAGTACTTCAAACTAGCCACAGAATAAGATAAATAGCAGCTGTGATTTGTAAGTTTCTTTTAAAATTATTTTCTGCTTTTTGAAGTGAGCTTAAGAAAAATATTTAGGGGGCGCCTGGGTGGCTCAGTGGGTTAAAGCCTCTGCCTTCGGCTCAGGTCATGATCCCAGGGTCCATCAGGCTTTCTGCTCAGTGGGGAGCCTGCTTCCCTCCCTCTCTCTGCCTGCCTCTCTGCCTACTTGTGATCTCTCTCTGTCAAATAAATAAATAAAATCTTAAAAAAAAAAAAAAAGAAAGAAAGAAAGAAAGAAAAAGAAAAATATTTAGGGGTGCCTGGGTGGCTCAGTGGGTTAAAGCCTCTGCCTTTGGCTCAGGTAATGATCTCAGGGTCCTGGGATCAAGCCCCACATCGAGCTCTCTGCTCAGCAGGGAGCCTGCTTCCTCCCTCTCTCTGCCTGCCTCTTTGCCTACTTGTGATCTCTGTCTGTCAAATAAATAAATAAATAAAATCTTTAAAAAAAAAAAAAAAGTTAAAAAGAAAAATATTAATGAACTTTAAAACAACAGTACAGGGGTGCCTGGGCAGCTCAGTGGGTTAAAGCCTCTGCCTTCATCTCAGGTCATGATCCCAGGGTCCTGGGTTCGAGCCCCGCATAGGGCTCTCTGCTCAGCGGGGAGCCTGCTTCTCCTCTCTGTCTCTCTCTGCCTACTTGTGATGTCTGTCTGTCAAATAATAAATAATAAAAGAAAAACTTTAAAGAAAAGCAAAAAATAAAATGACAGTACATGTTATTTAGTGTACACTCACCTTTCAAATTCTTGTGTTCTTCTCATTGACCCACTCCATATGCAAAAAGAAAAAAAAAATTGTTTCCCCCCTCTCCTGCCTTCCTAACATCTATGAATCTTAGTGGAACTATTTTTGGGGGGTCGTTATCTATGGCTAAACTCTGATGCTACTTAACTTTGTCCAAGTTCCTAAAATTCCTCTCCTCTAAGCACTTCTCCATCCTAAACCATGAAAAACGTGTTTAAAAACACACTAAATAGAACAACCTGGCTACCAGATACTACAGAAAACGGTAGGAGTATTAGTATACAGACTTAAGATTCTAGGGGGGTAGCTTTTTCAGACATGTAACTGTAGGTCTGCAAATACATCACTGCCTGGTTTTAAAAGAAAAATGCAACTTTTCTTTTTTTTTTTTTTAAATGAAACATGGTAATTCTTTTTTCTCCTAAACTGGACCTCATATATAAAACAGGATTACTAAGAATTGTTTTAAAATTCTTCAACCTTCTACAGATGTTTTCATACTCCAGGCAGGAAGTGTAATGTAACAAAGGCATATTCAGGAATGCCAGCAGGTTTCATCCACGAACTTAAACCAAGAAGCCTTAATTGGAAGCAGTATTTGGAAGGAGTCTGGATGTGTAAGGCAAAGCAACAAAATCCACTAAGCTTCTGTGTATAAATTAATTTCATTAATTGTGCTATCCTATTTAGTAAAAATATTCCCTTCAAACTTAATTTTGTAATTGCCCAATATTTCTTTGGATATATGTATTTTTTTTAAGATTTTATTTTTAAGTAATCTCTAGCCCCAATATGGGGCTCAAATTCACAACCAAAAGATCGAGTCACATACTCTACCAACTGAGCCAGTCAGGTGCCCCTGCACCTTTATTTTGTAAATGGAAGTTTGTTCTAATTTCTCATCATGCTGTTTGGGGGGAAAAAAGAATAGCGAAAAGCTTGAGAATCAACAGGATACTGTTTTCTTCTAGAGACAGTAGACACTCTAAGCATAGAAAACTAAACTAAAACTGTTAGTTGGAAACTAAAACTGTGCTATTTCACATTTTCCACTTAAGACTGTAATTAAACATAAATCCAAAAAGAATCAACGAAACTATCTACAGAAATTTATCCTAAATCAATCACCATACAAGTTTTTTTAATTGTTAAAAAGTACATAATATTGAATTTAAAAACAAAAGCAATTTAATTTTCAAATAGATATGAGGGGGAAACTTACTTTCCTTGCAATCTAAGTGCATGCCACAATATATTTACATGTGCTTTTATATTTCCTAGGCAAAGCAGATAGTATAATCTAAAAAGAGTACAGACTTTGGAGTCAAGACTTTGAATTCTGGTAATTATATTGGACAAATCACTCACTTAATTGTGTCTACCTTCCTTTTCCTTATCTATAAGGGTATGGATGTTTTTGTAGGATTAGATAAGAGAGGGATATATGAAACACATATATAATTAATAATATACAACATTAATGTTAATTACATGTTTAATATATAATATGTAAATAGGTATCATATACACTTGATTTTTTCCAATTGGTTCTTGTATGTTCTGTAAAGTCATTGCAAACAATGAATTAGCCAATAGCGAACATGTAGGAGAAAGTTAAGTTCCTATATTCTCTGGTCATCTTTTCATCAACCAATCAAATGTTTAAAGCATTGCTTTAAAAACTCTTCAGCTTTCTACAGATGTTTTCATACTCATCAACCAATCAATATATAACATTGTTTTATGTATTTCCCCATTTAAAGACACCTTATTTAATATATATTTTTTACTCATTAACATCGAACTCAGAGCCAACAGCTTTATAACTCATGCCTGGATGAAGCTTAGTTAACATAGGTATTTTCTCCATAAGGAGAAAAGCCTTCTTGCATTTAGAAACACCAAACAATAGAGGCCCCTTGGAGGCTCAGTCAGTTAAGCATCTGCCTTTGGCTGGGGGTTCAAGATCCCAGGGTCCTAGGATAGAGCCCCGCATCAGGCTCCCTGCTTGGCAGGAAGCCTGCTTCTCTCCCTCTGCCTGCCACTTCCTCTGCTTGTGTGCATGCGTGGGCACTTGCTCTCTCTGTCAAATAAATAAATAAAATTGTTGAAAGAAAGGAAAGGGGAAGGGGAAGGGGAGGGGAGGGAAAAGGAGGAGAGGGGAAGGAAAGGGAAGGGAGGAGAGGAATGAAAGGAAACACCAAACAACAGTTCAGCGCTACATTTGTGGGCCATTTGTAAACAATGAAATCACCAAAAAAGCACAAAAAGAAAAATGTGGCACTAAACAGACCATGAAAAGGACACTTCTTCATAAACGAGAACTGAAAAAAGAAGGCAGAATATCACCTTGTTCAAACTCAGCTGGGAACATGGATATCAAATGATACAAATTCTTCACAGCTCTGCATATGTCCACAACAAAGACCACAAAAGTGCCATGACTATTAATTTTGGGGTTACAAACAAATTTGAATGAGTTAGTAAATTTGCAAATATGAATCCATGGGAATAATGATGATCAATTGTGTGTGTGTACATATATACACATATGCAAACACAGAACATAGTATACATGCAAAAAAAATTTTCCTCTTCCTGCTTCAATTACATACCTTCAGAACTACCAATTAAATAATAATTTTTGAAGACAATGGACCCAACCACAAGTATAAATAGGAAAATAAGTCTGCACAAAAACTTTTTTAGTAGTGTGGTTAATGATTATATAAACTCTAGTTTTCCTTCAAGATTTATTATCACCTGATTATAAAATTCACAAAACAATTCTTGCCTGTATTTTTACTGAGAATTATAGGTACCAAATATAAGTTATATCTTAAAAGTAGAATAATTTATAAGTGATGATAGATTGGGCTACTATTCCCACCAGAGGAAAAATACTGATATAATACTCTAGCAAATGAGAAAATACATGTGAGAACATTCTGAACATTATAAAATACTATTAAATTCAAAGTGATAATCTTTGATCTTGGCAAAGTTCTCCAAGATACAATATATATTTTCTTTATGTGACTTCAAATAAAATAGTAAAAACTCAAGACTCATTCTGGGCTAAAGGGAAGAAAACTCATTCCATTTGGCACAAAGCCGTAGGACAACAGCACTGTTACAAATCAGCCATTTCAAAATGAGGTTAGTAGGTAATGGGGGGAGCCTGAAATATGCTGTAGCCCATTTCCACAGACACTTAAAGAACCTTCTAACAAACAGAATATGTTGGCCCACTACAGAGAATATTCAAAAACTATCATTTGCATACCTAGGCAAGCTCCAACAAAATTCAACTCTTTAAAGCTGGAGCCAAAGGTATTAGAAAGATAGGTGCCAATGTAGGGCAATTTTAGTACATATAATACTAAATTAGTAATACATACACTATGGAATAACAGCTGTACTCTAATGACCTACCTTTGGACTCATACTCCAAGGTGAAGAGTAGTTCTAAGTTACTGACCACAGAAAGGATCTAAACAAATGGGCCTTGTTTCTCCCAATTTATTACTACCTCTAACTCATATCCTTCTGTTTTACCACATTTTTCCATGACTCTCCACTCTTCAACCATTCTAGTATAATAATGCTTAAGCTTATCTACTTCTCTGGGTCTTCATTTCCTTATGAAAGCTCTTGTGTCATGTAAAACTTATATTAAATAAATTTGTATTAATCTATCTTTTGTCAGAGAGCCCCAGTGAAGAATCTAGAAGGGTAGAAAGAAAACACTTTTTTTTTCTTACAAGTCTGCTCTTTGTGATGATCTGAACCTCAATCTAAGATTTCAAGTGGAAATAAAAATAAACCTATGTAAAAAAAAACAAACAAACCAGAAAATGACAAAAACAGAGAATTCAGTATTTATAATGATTCCTGCCCCAAATAGCTTTAGAAATTATTGTATCGATAACATTTGGGACACCAAGATTTATGAGACTTAGCACTAAAAAGGAATCTTTTAAAATCTTAACTATTACTGGGAAGCATACTCCCCTTCTATGCAAAGATACCATATCAAAGTACATTTTTAGGAAGCTTTTATTTTGGCCATCCTAAAATGACACAGAGACTGCACAAAGAATACCTGCGAGTTCAAGTACAAGGGAAACTATGTAAAAAGTATAACATGTTCACTAAGGTAAAGTTTTACTACATCTAATGTTCTGATTTAATTGTTTATGTTTCCAGACTAAACTTGAGGGCTGAAAAAGGATTTGAGGATTCACATTGAACCATGTCTATTTAGGCTCAAAAGTCAAAACTTTCATTTCAAAAATTTCTGACACAGACAACTCCCTAGAAATTTCTTGACTAGCTTTTATTATTTTTAGAGAATATAGAAATGTATATTCAGCTTCTCTAAGCTTACCCTTTCCATATTGATCAACACAGCCCACAGGTCCCTACAGCTTGCTCTCTGCTCTCCCTGTCCTATATTAACCCCCGCCCAAAAAAAAAACCTTTTACAGCTTAATTGACTCTTCATCTTATCATCCGGTAATCTCTACAAATTAAAGACTCTCACTTTTCCCCCACAACCTGAAACCACACTACCTATACAGATCCTAATCACTAATCTCTTTCATGTATGGTATTCAAACAGTTAGACTTTTTCCTTTTCAACCATTTGTTTTCCTATGCAAACACAGTGCCCCTTCTCTCGGAGTTAAAAATATCCTTGGATGCACAATGAGTTTGGACAGAGGGTTTTGTTTTAGTTTTTGACTCTAATGTAAAGACTCAATCCAAAACTGGAATTATCTTTTTTTTTTTTTAAGATTTTATTTTTAAGTAATCTCTACACCCAATGTGGGGCTCAAACCCACAACCCCAAAATCAAGAGTCACATGCTACACAGACTGACCCAGCCAGACACCCCTGGAATTATCTTTCTTATGTCTAAAGTTTCTCTCAGGTCAAGGTGTTCCTTGTTTTTTATTTTTTTGTTTGCCTGTTTGTTTAAGATTTTATTTTTAAGTAATCTCTATACCCAACATGGGGCTTGGAACTACAACTCTGAAGTCAAGAGTTATATGTTCTACCATCCCAGACAGCCAAGCACCCAGGAGTTCCTTGCTTTAGATTCAAACATTTGAATTCCTATTTCTTTCTTTTCTATTTTTTTAAGATTTTATTTATTTATTTATTTATTTGAGAAAGACAGAAAGATAGTGAGAGAGAGCATGGGGGAAGGGGCAAAGGGAGAAGGAGAAGCAGATTCCCTGCTGAGCAGCAAGCCCAACACATGACTCCATTCTAGGAACCTGAGATTATGACCTCAGCCAAAGGCAAACAACTAACCAACTGAGCCACCACACACCCCTAATTCCTAATTCTTATGGTACAAAAAATTTTAAGATAATGATTACATGGACAAATAGGCAAAGGAAAGGATACCTTTCATAACAATTTTAAAGTAAAATTTGTCAAGGATGAATGAATCTGGCTAAAGAATTAACTGAAATTTAGTCTTAAGTTTTGGTGACTTCATCATTTTATTATCTCAAGAACTCCTTTTATCACATTAAGTATTTTTAGAATTATAAGGGACACACACCTGTCATTTCAACATTTTACTGAAAATATTTTAAGCCTGCAGAAAATATGCCCAAACAGTACACTTTTTGTATAACCTTAACCCAGTTTCCCCTAATATTAACATCTTACACAACCAGAGTACAATTATGGAAACCAGAAAATTAGCACTGATACAATACAACTAACTAATCTACAGACCTTATTCAAATTTTATTCATTTTCCCACCAACGTCCTTTTCTGATCCAGGATTCTATCCAAATCCAGTTTCCTTAGTCTCCTCCAATAGATGATTCTTTTCCATGACCTTAAGACTTCTTTAAAGAAATAATAAGTTATTTTATAAAGTGTTCCTCAATTTGGGTTTGTCACTTTTTTCTCATGATTAAATTGAGACTAAGCTTTTCTGGCAAGAATACCAGAGAGCATCAATGCTGTGTCCTTCTCAGTATATCTTATCAGAAAGCATATGAGCTGTTAATGTGTCTGTGAGGGTGGTGTCTTCAGGTTTCTCCACTGTAATTATGGTTTCTCTTTGTAATTAAAAATTATCCTGTGGGGAAGATACTTTGAGACTATACAAGTATCTTGTTTCTCACCATACTCTCACCCACTAATTTTAACATCCAATGATTGGTTCTTACCTGCAACAAGAACCTGCCTGATACTTGCCTAGTGATGGTTTTTTATTTCCTCACTCATTAACTAGAATTCTACTGTAAAAATGTTGCTGTGAAAAAATCCACTCTAAAATACAATTTATTAACTGAAAAAGTAAATTTTCTTTTTAAAGATTTTATTTTTTTGACAGAGAGACATCACAAGTAGGCAGAGAGGCAGGCAGAGAGAGAGAAGGGGGAAGCAGGCTCCCCGCTAAGCAGACAGCCCTATGAAGGGCTCTATCCCAGGACCCTGAGATCATGACCAGAGCCGAAGGCAGAGGCCTCAACCCACTGAGCCACCCAGGCGCCCCTGAAAAAGTAAATTTAAAAAGGTGTGCCTTAACACAGGCAGCAACCTCTTCAACCTCAGCCACAACAACATCTTCCTAGAAACATCACCAAAGGCAAGGGAAGCAAGGGCAAAAATGAACTATTGGGATCTCATCAAGATCAAAAGCTTTTGCACAGCAAAGGAAACAGTTAACAAAACCAAAAGACAACTGAGAGAATGGGAGAAGATATTTGCAAATGACATATCAGATAAAGGGTTAGTGTCCAAAATCTATAAAGAATTTAGCAAACTCAACACCCAAAGAACATATAATCCAATCAAGAAATGGGCAGAAGACATGAACAGACAATTCTGCAAAGAAGACATCCAGATGGCACATGAAAAAGTGCTCCACATCACTCGGCATCACAGAAATACAAATCAAAACCACAATGAGATATCACCTCACACCAGTCAGAATGGCTAAAATTAACAAGTCAGGAAATGATATATGCTGGCGAGGATGCAGAGAAAGGGGAACCCTCCTACACTGTTGGTGGGAATGCAAGCTGGTGCAACCACTCTGGAAAACAGCATGGAGGTTCCTCAAAATGTTGAAAATAGAACTACCCTATGACCCAGCAATTGCACTACTGGGTATTTACCCTAAAGATACAAACGTAGTGATCCAAAGGGGCACGTGCACCCAAATGTTTATAGCAGAAATGTCTACAATAGCCAAACTATGGAAAGAACCTAGATGTCCATCAACAGATGAATGGATAAAGAAGATGTGCTATGTATACACAATGGAATACTATGCAGCCATCAAAAGAAATGAAATCTTGCCATTTGCGACAACATGGATGGAACTAGAGGGTATCATGCTTAGCGAAATAAGTCAATCGGAGAAAGACAACTATCATATGATCTCCCTGATATGAGGAAGTGGAGAAGCAACATGGGGGGTCAAGGGGGTAGGAGAAGAATAAATGAAACAAGATGGGATCAGGAGGGAGATAAACCATAAGTGACTCTTAATCTCACAAAATAAACTGAGGGTTGCTGGGGGAAGGGGAGTTGGGAGAAGGGGGATGGGGTTATAGACATTGGGGAGGGTATGTGCTGTGGTGAGTGCTGTGAAGTGTGTAAACCTGGTGATTCACAGACCTGTACCCCTGGGGATAAAAATATATTATATGTTTATTAAAAAAAAAAGTGTCCCTTTTCCCTTGTTTACGTTAGTATGGACTCATAGACATTTATTTTATTCTTTGGATTCTAATCCAATACTATTATTATTTATTTTGTCCCAGCTCTGAACAGTAGAAATGGCTTCAAGCAGGCTATACCTTTCCAACATATCCATCATCATTTTTTGAGCACCTCCTGGTACCATTAAATGTTCCAAGTTCTTCTTGATTTCCCTGTTCCAGTCCTGGAATCAATCATTTCAGAGTTTCATTTATTGAAGAGTGTTATTTAGAAACCAAGATCGAGGCAACAGATTGTTACTATAGCATCATTACTTCCAGGACCTCTCCATGGAGAGTTAAGAGCCTAGTTGTCATTACTCACAATGTTTTTACTTATTCGTTCAATACAAGTATACATTTAAAGTAGAATTGCTAAGAAAAATTCAGAAATACTAACCCATGCCTCTATGAGAAAGAAATGAACTAATTAAATACAATATTGTATATAATATTTTCTGTCTTTTATGGTTTTTCAGAGTTTAGACTAATTCTTTTCTTCTTCACCCCTTCAGTATATTATTCATTTATAATACAATTAGGTTCATTTGTTATTATTTATATATCTGATTGAGTTCTTTCCATATTCTGTTTGATCTTAATGATTTATGTATTTTTGGAATCACAAACCTGTTTTAATGAACATTTAAGAAGAGTATTTTATTTAGTTTCTTTGACAAATGAATGGGATTGGGAACAAAAGTCATTATCTCTTTGACAAAGAAACATTCACAATGTTCCATATTAATGAATCCATTCAAGACATTTCAGACACGTCCAGACATAGGACACTCCACCCCCAGTAAACTAAAATAAAAAAGTAATACAAAGTAGATAAAGAGACAGGTAAAAAGGAAAAAACAAAAAAAACAAAAACTTATACAACCATTGTTTGATGCTTTACCCTGTGTTTCTAAGATAGTTCAAGTGGAATGTGAAATAAAAATATGGGTGTTTCCTTGTAGGTCCTACGCCCTATTTCCTGCTGCTTTCAAATCTCAAAGATAGAAGACTGATAACAGTGACTGAAAAATCTTTACTATAATTAATACTAATGCTTACAAGAATCTAAATTTATATGTATTTTAAAAACACTTGTTGGAAGCATCCTCTGTGCTGGGCATAGTGCTAAGTGCTTTACATACATTAATCTCTAAATGACAGTTTTGAGGAAGACCCATTAACTGCTATGGTTCACATTCATTTGTTTCCTCCCTAGATTTTATATACTATTGTGCTAGTACAATCAACATCTGATGGTAATGAAAACCTTACCGCAAAAACTTATCAAGACCAATTTTTTTGTAAGAAGTAATTTAACTAACTGGTGCATATGGATGGATATTTGATAGAGCTAAGTAGCAACCATAGATACATGGTTTCTATAAGGAAACAAGCATATTAAATTATTCTGCCACATAAAAGTGCAAAGTTTTTAGGGGCACCTGGGTGGCTCAGTCAGTTAAGTGCCTGGCTCTTGGTTTTGGCTCAGGTCACCGTCTCAGGGTTGGGAGGTAGAGCATGTGTGGGGCTCCACGCTTAGCATAGAGTCTGCTTGAGATTCTCTCCCCCTCCCTCTCTTCCCCATGTTCCTCCCGCCTGCTCACTTTCACCTTCTCTCTCAAATAAATAAAATCCTTAAAAAAAAAAAAAAAAAAAGAAGGCAGTTTTTGTGTGCATACAAGCAGGGGAGGTGGAGGGGCAGAGGGAGTAGCAGACTCCTCACTAAGTGGGGAGCCAGACACTGGATCCCAGGACAATGGATTATGACCTGAGCTGAAGACAGATACTTAATCAAACGAGCCATCCAAGTGCCCCCAAACTGCAAAGTCTTTAAAAAGCACTTCACAAATGTTTTATATAATATAATCCACAAACTTCTGAACATCAAGTCCAAGCCCATTTATCTGCGCATTTAACTCATCATCCCATATGTGATTATATTCAAGAGTTGTACATTATTTTTATTCAATAAGTAGATTTAATTTTTCTTAATCAACCTTCTATGTTTTCTTTATTAAATTGCAAATTAAAAGAACCTCTTTAAAAAAAAACAAAACAAAAAACACAATGGGCACCTGGCCAGCTCAGTCAGTCAATTGGATTTTGGGATCATGAGTTCAAGCCCCACATTGAGCATAAAGCCTACTTTAAAAAAAATTTAAAAAGGCACTAATTACACAACTCCAGGGCATAATATTTATGCAGAACACAGTATGCAAACATTATTAAGGATAAGTACCTGAACTAGATCCACCAATATTTGTAACAACCAACAAGATGCCAAATGGACAGAACAAATATAAGCATGGAGAATGATGCCTGAAAAGACTGCTCAGGTATACTAACCCAGAACTCAGCCACTCCTAATATTGATTACAGCATCACCATAGTTTCAAGTTTATTAGACTATTTTTGCCATCTCTACCAGGGCACAATAGTGATAGGGTGATACATGTAAATTAACCAAACCACAACTTCTCACATGTGCCTAACTTCAAGCTGGAATGACACCACAACCCAAAAAGTTTGCCAATCTCTGGCACAAAGGTTTATTTATTCATTGATTCTCAACTTCGTATGGTTTCCCCTTAAAACCAGGGTCCAATCATAATAGATTAGTTAGGTGTACCTAGAAAGCAATTCTGATTTGCTAAAAGTATTCCACAGTCAGGAAACAACGTTTATGTCCCAGAAAATAGAACAGTTAGATGCCTGTTCTGGCCTGGTTCTTAAATTCCTATTAAATAACTTAATTCTATACAAATGGCTAATAGCATATAATAAATTTCCTTAACTCATTGGTCACAACCTGAGACCCTTCCGACATGATCCACAAGAGGACTAGCAAGAATTCTGTGAAAAATAATAGTCTCTTCCCCAGCCACAGAATACAAAGAAAATTATGTTAATTCTCATCTGGGGAAGGGCGTGCTTATAGCCCCAAGAGGTCACAACTTACTTGGAACCCAGAAGGCAATATAAAACATGAACAAGCAAAAAACCCTATCATATCCTTCTTACTTCTACTACTTGCCCATCTTTGACAACCACTTATACTGAATTTGATGATAGAGAAGGAAAGGTAAAGAAAGGGAAACCCATAATGCCTTTTCCTCTCGGTCCTTCCTTATTCCTCAATAAGCCAAAGGCAGAACGTTGGAAGAATATGCATGTATTAAAAAGAAAAATAAAAACAGCTGAGTTAGCTTCGTACAGTGCTTCTACTGTTCTAAAACAAACTATACATACAGAGCTACAAAATATTACTGTGTAATTTCAGTATTTGCACAAATGAGTTAATATTCTCATATTTGTATTTAATTTTATTTTTTAAAGTTTTTATTTATTTAAGTAATCTCTACACGCACAATAGGGCTGAAACCCACAATCCCAAGATAAAGAGTTGAACACTCTTTGGACTGAGCCAGCCAAGCATCTCTGTTTGCATCTTAGATGGGCATTGCACAATATAAAAATGAATGGTAAAAAGTCAAACCAATGGTTTAAATTTTAAATTACTCTTTAATTAGAATGACATTAAATTATAAATAAAAATACCTTATGACAAGTCAAAAAAAAGACTGCAAAAGAAAGGGAAAAGCTGTATATTTTAGCATCTTTTATTTTCTTTTGGCACAAAAAGGTGGTTTTATCAAAGCATGGGGAATGGACCTGTGGATAGAAGAGTTGCCTATATTCTAGTATCTTTAACATCACTTTTTTCCTGCTTTTTGAACAAAAAGGCCCACACTTTCATTTATGCCCTAGGTCCCACAATTATGTAGTACCCTGCCAGCACTCAACCTCTCTATGTCTGGACTTTTAATGAATGAATAAAACATGATAGCAGAGGAAATGACAGAACAGCTAAACAGTACTAACTACTGTATCTGGTTTTCTCTTCAGGTTTCAGGACAACAAAACCTCATTACTGTCCAATTTATGGCATAATAAGAAAAATCTGGGAACCAATGCTCTAAATGGAATTCAGTTAAGCATCCAGACATAGTCTGACATAATAAAAGATAAGCAGGGAAAGCAATAGCTTTTGACACAGTTCGAATCATAATAGCCTTTTTCTACTTAATTAGTACTATTTTATAGTAAAAATTTTGACCAAAAGTCAAGTTCTATGAAATATATTTCCATAAGCAGTTCTATGAAATATATGCCTTAGCCATGTAAAAAACAAAAACATTAAAGCATATCAGTTCAATTCCCAAGCTAAAATACTACCCAAATAATTTATCAAGTCAAATAGGTGTCAGTATCTTTTACAGTTAGAAAGGGTCTTCAAATTCAGCTACTTATTTTATTTTCCAGAGAGTGAAGTTTATTCCCAACAAAGTTCCCCTTGCCCATCACAAGCCTGGGACAGGAACAGACTACCTAGGGTGAAGATGGGGGGGGGGGGGCTCTGAAAAGGAGAAGGTTCCTGGAGTCAACTACTTATTTTAAAAGAATAAAACTGAGATCTAAAAAAGTTACATGAGGGGCCCCTGGGTGGCTCAGTGGGTTAGGCCTCTGCCTTCGGCTTAGGTCATGATCTCAGGATCCTGATTAAGCCCCAGATTGGGCTCTCTGCTCAGCAAGGAGCCTGCTTCCCTCTCTCTCTCTACCTGCCTCTCTGCCTACTTGTGATCCCTCACTCTCTGTCAAATAAATAAATTAAATCTTTAAAAAAATAAAATAAAATAAGTTACATGACTTACCAAGCTCACACAGTAGGAATGCAAACCCAGATCTTTTGGCTCTAACATCCTTACTTGCTCAATACATCACAGTGACTTAATCAAAAACAGTTTTCAGATTTGTTAAACCAAATTAAATTCTACTTTGGATCTTTCCTAAGCAAAATGTTCTGAGTTTTATAACTTTGAAAAAGTATCAAGGAAGTACAGTATAAGATATCATATGAAAAC
Organism: Mustela lutreola; assembly: GCF_030435805.1. Lineage (NCBI taxonomy): Eukaryota > Metazoa > Chordata > Mammalia > Carnivora > Mustelidae > Mustela > Mustela lutreola. The sequence goes on from NC_081292.1 coordinate 197,262,997, forward strand.
GAGCCTAGGCCAACGTTCGAAAGGTAAGGTGAAAACTACAACCCAGGCCAGAAGATCTGCAATAGTTTGCTAAGAATGCTAAAACAAAAGTCTCACAAATTGGGTGGCTTAAGCAACAGAAACTTATTGTCTCAGTTCTGGAGGCTAAAAATCTGAGATCAAGGTGTCAGCCGGGTTGGTTCCTTCTAAACACTATGAAGGGGAATATTTGTTCCATGTCTCTCTTAGCGTGACTTCCTGGCAATCTTTAGCATTCCATGGTTTACAGATTGCTACCTTCATCTTCACATGGTGCTCTCCTTGTGTGTAAGTCTGTGTTCAAAATTTCCCTTTTTATAAGGACACCAGGCCTGTTGGAATAGGGGCTCACCTTACTCTACCGTGATTTCATCTTACTAATTATACTTTCAAGGACCTATTCCCAAATAAGGCAACATTCTGAGGTAAAAGGGGTCAGGACTTCAACATGTAAATATGTGGGTGAGCCCCAAATAGGGCTCCCTGCTCAGCGGGGAGTCTGCTTCTTCCCTGCCCCTCCCCACGCTTGTGCACTCTCTACCTCTCTCTCTTTAATAAATAAATAAAATCTTTCCTTTTTTCAAGATTTTTTTATTTACTTGACAGAAAGACATGGCGAGAAAGGGAACACATGCAGAAGGAGTGGGAGAGAAAGAAGCAGGCTTCCCGCCCAACAGGGAGCCCAGTGCGGGGCTCAATCCCAGGACCCCAGAATCACGACCTGAGCCAAAGGCAGACGTTTAACTGACTGGGTCACCCAGGTGCCCCACAGGTCTCCCATCATTCTTAACTGATAAGATCATTACTCTTAAGGAGACTAGACCCCAGTTCTCATCATTCATCCATCCACATTACACCTGGTTACACATCAGGCTCTTCTGCAAAACTGTGAACCTCCTGAGAACAAAGGCAGTTCTGTTCATTTCCATAACCAAGGACTTTATCCATGCAACTTGGCAAGCTATAAAAAAATATAACTCCCAGGGCGCCTGGGTGGCTCAGTGGGTTAAGCCGCTGCCTTCGGCTCAGGTCATGATCTCAGGGTCCTGGGATCGAGTCCCACATCGGGTTCTCTGCTCAGCGGGGAGCCTGCTTCCTCCTCTCTCTCTCTCTGCCTGCCTCTCTGCCTACTTGTGATCTCTCTCTGTCAAATAAATAAATAAAATCTTAAAAAAATAAATAAATAAATAAATAAATAAAAGTCCTGATTTTAAAAAAAAAAAAAAAAACGGGGCACCTGGGTGGCTCAGTGGGTTAAGGCCTCTGCCTTCAGCTCGGGTCATGATCCCAGGGTCTTGGGATCGAGCCCTGCATGGGGCTCTCTGCTCAGCGGGGAGCCTGCTTCCTCCTCTCTCTCTGTCTGCCTCCCTGCCTACTTGTGATCTCTGTCTGTCAAAAAAAAAAAAAAATATATAACTCCCCCTCCCAGTCTTGGCATAAAATTAAAAATATTTTGAATTTTTAAGAGTTTTCAAAACATCTAGGAGCTGTTTTATCTTAAACTGGGTATGCCAAAAGAGACAGAAACAAACCAACACTGAGTAAAATACTCTCCTGAGCCATTAAATCTAATCATGTCAAATTATAATCACATGGCCACTAAAACAATCCATAACTATTCAAAGTTCTTTTTGAGCACAATTTTACATTAAAGCAGCTCAAAACCTTTAATAAGACAATCCCCTTTATCTAACCTCAGCACAAAAAGCTTTAGTTTGGTTCTCAAACTTTTGTGTCTCAGAACCTCTTTGAGTACCCCCAAAGAATTACTATATTATGGGTCATACCTCTATCAATATTAAAACATTTGCAATTGAAATTAATTCATTACTTTTAATATTTAAAATATTTATATTTGTTTATTTTATGAAAAATAACTCCATTTCAAAAATTTTAAAAATTTATTGAAAAGACTGGCACTTTTCTCATTCTGAAAACCTTGAATATTTGCCTTAACAGAAGACAACTAGATTCTCATACCTATTTCTTCATTCAGTCTGTTTTGATATGTTATTTTTGTTGAATGGAAGAAAATTCAGCTTCACATAGATACGTAGTTGGAAAAGGGAGGAGTAGTTTAATAGCACTTCAGAGAACTGTAGATACTCTCTATTTTTTTTTAATTTAATTTTTTTTTTTTGGAATCTCTATACCCAACGTGGGGACTGATTACACCACACTCCTTTGACTGAGCCAGCAGGAGCCACTGGATACTATCTTTTGATACTACACCAAAACCCAACAAGTAATTTCTTAAGAGTTACAAAGTGGAATCAGAAAACATATTGATGAACTTTTTATACTGCTTAAAATCCATTGATCTAGCTTGCCCTTTAAAACGATCTTTACTTATGCAGAATTTTATAACAATACACATTGTCCTCTTGGAAAATACTGATTCACTGACTTATGTAGCTCTTTCAAAGGTTGACACATATCATTATACATTACAAAAAAAAAAATCACGTTTGTTAATAACACCACTGGTCTCATTAGAGAAGTCTTTAAATTAACCTCCTAAAAAGGAATATAAGTTCTCCAAAATTCTGTTTTTCACTTTAAAAGCTCAAATTTTATTACTAGGAATAAGTTCTATCAGCTGATTTTCTTAAAATGACAAGATTCACTCATTTTTAAGAAAATGTCTGCCAAAATCTCAATAACCATAGTTTACGTGTCAATTCTTTAAAATTAAAATAGTGCTCCATGAAAGGCAGCTTGTTCTGCTACCAATTCAACTACACAAGTACTTTTTCAAAAAACAATCATCAGTAGAAATACCTGTACTTCTCATTTTGTCACATAAAATATTTAAAAAGACAATTACTCAAAAGATTAAAATTAAATTAAAATTAATTAAATTAAAATTAAAATTAATAACTTTTACTACTTCAGCCAAGGAGAGTCTTAAATGAAACTGCCTTAAAAAAAAAAATTTAGGGATGCCTGGGTGGCTCAGTTGGTTGAGCAGCTGCCTTCGGCTCAGGTCAGGATCCCAGCGTCCTGGGATCGAGTCCCACATCAGGCTCCTTGCTCAACGGGGAGCCTGCTTCTCCCTCTGCCTCTGCCTGCACTCGCTCTCTCTCTCTCTGACAAAAAAATAAAATCTTTTTTAAAAAAAGAAAGATTTATTTATTTATTGGAGAGAGAATGCATGCATGCATGAGCAGGAGAAGAGACAGGAGGAGAGAGAGAGAAGCAGACTCCCCGCTGAGCAAGGAGCCTGACTCAGGACTCAATCTCAGAACCCTGAGATCATGACCTCAGCTGAAATCAAGAGTCCAATACTGAGCTACACAGGCACCCTGAAACTTTTTAAAGCAAGCTCTTAGTGAAGATCAAAATGAAAACTAGTACAGTTCAGTACCACCACCCTGACTTGTGCTATGAGTTAGCAGTTTTACGCACTACTGCTTCTGCACCATCGGTGCAAGTATCAACTCAGTGAGAAATGCAAAAAACATCTTAGAACTATTATGAAAATATGTTTGACATTACAATCCACTGATAGGGTCAGAGGGACTCCCCAAGTGCTCAAAAACCACATTTTGAGAGCCACCAAATTGATGTATAAATCAGTACTGGGGTGCCTGGGTGGCTCAGTTGGTTAAGCAGCTGCCTTTGGCTCCAGTCATGATCCTGGGGTCAGGATGGAGTCCCATAATGGTAGCTTCCTGATCAGCCTTCTCCCTCTGCCCCTCCCCCCTTTCACTTTCTCTCTCTCTCTCTCTCACTCTCTCAAATAAATAAAATCTTAAAAAAATAAATAAATCAGTATTAAATACAGATTCTACTTCAATGAAATCTTTCTCTTGTTCAAGTGCTCATCTACATACTTTCTCTTTTTTTTTCTGGTCCACTGAAGAAACATTAATGGAACAAATGTATTATATATATGAAAACACCAGACAGAATGCCGTCTTTTTTGCAATGTCTACTTTAAATTATTCATATCTACTTTTAAAGATGTTAAAAATCAGAAAGTTCAAGTGTTTTCTAACACAGCACTTAAGTGAAATAGTCTTACATGCACAAATATTTTTTGAAGAAAATTAAAATTCTTGATCCTTTGAACTATGAAAAGGAATACATTTCTCTAGTTTAAGACTATATCACCAATATCTGGTGTTCATTAATTATTCATCTGTTAAATAAATAATGATCATCTCTACTGGAGAGTCACTTATAAATCCATATATCTGGTGAAAGACAAAATTTCATCTCTGAAGTGATTTTTAAATAAGTCATTTTATTAGTTTTAAACTATTTCTAATCACAATAATTTTAAGACTTATAAAGCTGGCATAATAAAATTCAAGTACTATAGAAATATAAAAAATATAGAGTTAAGGCCCTTAATATCTCACTCTTTAGCAAGTGTATACCCACATATATAGAGAGTAAGTGAAATGAACAGCGGGCTCAAAACTCTTTTTAGAGGCACCTGGCTGGCCACTCAGCTACTCAGTTGGCGAAGCAGGTGACTCTTGACCTTGGGGTTGTGCGTTCAAGCCCCACATTCAGTAGAGATTACTTAAAAATCAAACCTTTAAAAAAAAAAATTGGGGCGCCTGGGTGGCTCAGTGGGTTAAGCCGCTGCCTTCGGCTCAGGTCATGATCTCGGGGTCCTGGGATCGAGTCCCGCGTCGGGCTCTCTGCTCAGCAGGGAGCCTGCTTCCTTCTCTCTCTCTCTGCCTGCCTCTCAGTGTACTTGTAATTTCTCTCTGTCAAATAAATAAATGAAATCTTTAAAAAAAAAAAATTACTGGGATGCCTGTGTGACTCAGTTGGTTAAGTGTCTGCCTTCAGCTCAGGTCACAATCCCAGGGATCCTGGGATTGAGTCCCGCATCAGGCTGCTGGCTCAGTGGGGAGTCTGCTTCTCCCACTTCTCCCTCTGCCCTTTCCCCTGTCATGTACACTCGCTCTCTTTCTTAAAATAATAAAATCTTTAAAAAAAAAATTACTCTTTAAAAACAAAACTGTAAGGACGCCTGAGTGGCTCAGTCAGTTAAAAGTCTGCTTTAGGAGCTCCTGGGTAACTCAGTGTGGAAAGCGTCTGCCTTCTGCTCAGATCACGATCCCAGCATCCTAGGAGAGAGCCTGCATCAGGCTCCCTGCTCAGGAGGGAGTCTGCTTCTCCCTCCCCCTGTTCTTGTGCTCTTGCTTACGCTCTCTTCCTCTCAAAAATAAGAATAAAAATAAAATATAAAATTTAAATAATTTAAATTTAAAAGTTAAATAATTTAAATAAAAAATAAAATCTTAAAAAAATAAAAATAAAAAATTAAGAGAAAAGAAAAGAAAAAGGAAAAAGACTTTTCCTTTGATCTTTTGGCTCAGGTCATGATCCCAGGGTCCTGGAATCAAGTCCTGCATTGGGTTCCATGCTCAACGGGGAGCCTGCTGCTCCCCCTGCTTGTGCTCTTTCTCTGTCAAATAAATTAATAAAATCTTAGATAAATAAATACATAAAAATTAAAACAAAACTATAAAATCTAAAGAATCAAGGAGCTGCTGAGTGGTCAGTCAGTCAAGTGTGTCTGATGTTGGCTCAGGTCATGACCTTGGGGTACTAGGATCAAGCCTCATGACAGACTCTGCACTCAGTGGGGAGTCCACTTCTCCAACTCCTTCTGCCCCTAACCCCACTCATTCTCCTTCTAGTAAATAAATAAAATCTTCTTAAAAATAAATAAAATCTAAAGAATCTGAACAAATAAGATGATAGTTATAATTTTGCTTTCTTAAAATGAGTTGAACATTAACTTCATGAAGGTGTCATTCTAATGACATTTCTAATTTAAATTTTCAAAAATAAGTATTGCTGTGGCACTTGGGTGGCTCAGTTGGTTAAGCGTCTCTGCCTTTGGTTCAGGTCATGATCTCAGGGTCCTGGGATCAAACCTAGCATCAAGCTCCAGGCTCAACAGGGAGTCTGCTTCTCCTTCTTCCTCTCCCCCTGGCTTGTGTTCTCTCTCTTGCTCACTTGCTCTCTCTCTCAAATAAATAAAATCTTTAAAAAAAAAAAAAAACTACTACTTTGTTCAAAACTAAACAAGAAAAAATTCAAGTCTTGCTTTCAATATTTCTTCTGGTTAACTAAAAAAATGGAAGGGCCAATACTAGGAATGCTACTATACAAAAAGGTTTAGAAGGCTTTAAGGCAAATTAATTCCAAAAGTCTGCTAAACCCTTCTTACACAATAAATACATAAATTACTATGTAAAAAAAGTCTATTTATTCCACCTCCCACTCCGACCTTACTCCTTTTCCTGAACCTCTTGGGTCTCAGAGAAGGCTGGGGTCTTGACCAATTGAATGTCTGGCTATGATCCAACATTAGCTTAATGAAGTCCTGGCAACTTTTAGACATTACAGCTTCCCCTAAAAGACAGGAACCACAAGCAAAATTGTGCTAACAATAGAGCTCTTTATAAAAGCATTCTTGAATCCTTTTTGCTGCATGTTCATTTTAAGCAACCATTGTGATTTCCAACACTTTACTAGATCATAATTACAGAACCACCCTAAAAGGAAAATGCAGATAGTCTTGAAATCACTCAGGAACAAAAACTAAATTATATTTATGTGTAAAAAAGTTGAAATAATTAACATGTTGAGACTCCATGGTTGCTATTACATCCCTTTATCTGGCACTTCAAGTTTTTATACACTATACGTGTTAAAGATTCTGGCTCATCTTTTTGCTTTAAAAATAACACTCCAAAAATAGTACCTATTTATATCAACTTAAAATATTACATAATGAAGATTTATCATAGTCATACCAAAGAAAACATTATGTGTATATATACAATATATATTAAGGATTAGCAACTTATATGGAAATGAAGCCATTTTAGTTGGCATACAAAACTTGAAGTAAATGTGATCTTACTAAAAGACTGCTCCAAAATCTATTAACAAAATAAAATAACTTTTATCTAGTCTCATTTCAGAATACTTTTTCCCTGGAATGCTTCAGCAAAGTTCTTAATACACTGTAATTGTTTGTATCAGCTACCAGAAAAATTCACACCCACTGTAGTTAAAAAAAATAATAATAATAAAATATAAATAAATAAACCCACCCACTACTGATAAAAATAAAACTTTGACTTTCAGAACCATGTTCCTTTCAGGTATTGCCACCACATGTCATCTAAATTCATGATTACATAAAGCGTGACATGAAATGTGAGGTACTGTTGGCAATCATCACCAGTTCCCCCTCACTCACTACTGCTAAGTTGGGTTCCAAGCAAATAAAAGACATTTGTATACTCAGCAGGCTGAGTGACATCTAAGTAAAAGAAAGCTGCCAACCTTTGCCAGGCTTAGATAATAAGAATGTTATAAATATCCATTTCATTGTATACTCTTATACACAATCTGAATTTTTTTTGTTATATACATGTATTATTTTAAACAAGCTGTATTTTTTTAGGTTAGTAGTTTAAAACAATTTTATCTAAATAAAGCATAATTTATGACAGTTCAAAATTCAGTATTAGAACTAGATCATAAAAGTAAAATTGAATAAAAAAATTTTAACTCATTTACATGAATAAAAGAACACAAAAAACTAATCAAAAGTATGTTCCACCCGATATATATGTCAACTATACTTAGTAATAAATAAGTAATGTGAGGTAACAAAAAGTTTTCTCAATAAGTAGCTAAAATAAAAATTAAGAGACTCTAATGATAAAGTTAAATATCCTTTTTTGTATAAAAATCTTAAAACTAAGCACTACTTAGCTAATTTATTTTGTAATCTGAGGCTAAGTATCATTTGTTATGAAAATCACCATGCAGGAATAAAAACAAATTTAAAAATTCTCATTAGATACAGTATAATCATTATGTTCATTAAACATGTAAAGACAGAAGGGAGGAGAGAGAGGCAAGATGATGGAGGAGTAGTGGACTGAAATGACATCAGGTCGCAGGAGTTCAGTAGATAGTTACCAAACCATTCTGAACACTTAAAAACTCAACAGGAGAATGAAGGGAAGAAGAGCAGCAATTCTAGGAACAGAAAATCGACCACTTTCTAAAAGGTAGGACGTGCAAGAAGTGAATCTGAAACGACAGGAAGATAGACTACAGGGGGGAGAACCAGCTCCTAGCAAGCAGTGGTGCAGCAGAGCACAAAATCTGAACTTTTAGAAGTCTGCTCCACTGAGGGACATCACTCCAGAGGCTGAGCAGGGATGGAGCCCTCACAGGGACAGTGTGGTCTCAGGCCCCACAGAGTCACTGAAAGATCGGGGTGTCTGAGTGCGGCAGAGCTCCCAGGTATTGGAGCGGGGAAACCAACTACATAGACAGAGCCGAGAAGTGAGCTCTGACATCGGGGTTACCTTAAACCGTGATCTGCAGCACAGGCGGGCCACTGCTCTTTGAGTAGGGACACCACAACTGGCAGATCCAGGGAGGCTCACCTTCCTCTTCTTGAGGCAAGAATGTGCTGGGTTTGGAGACTCCAAATCGGGCTGTGTGCCAGAGACAAATGCTGGGTCACAGGCCAGGTGCCACAGAGGGTGGCCAGCAACCAGGGGGACAAGAAGGATTGACTGCTTTTCTCTGAGGGCGCACTGTGGAGTGGGGCCCCAAGCTCTGGGCCAGTGACTAGGAAGCCACCATTTTCATTCCCGTCCTCCAGAGCTCTAGGGAAAGTGTTCAGGGAACAAAAACTCCCCAGCACGAACTCAAGCAGATTTCTTAGCCTGGCCCCTGGCAAGGGTGGTGCAATTCCACCTTGGGCAAAGACATTTGAGAATCTTTACATCAGGCCCCTCCCCCAGAAGATCAGCAAGAACACCCAGCCAAGACCAAGCTCATCAATCAACTCCAGAGATAGGGGAAAGCAATACATCGAATTCATTGCTTTCTCCTCATGATCCTTTAGTCTTCCAAAGTTAAATTAAATTTTTTTAATTTTATTTTTTTCTTATCCTAATTTTTTCAACGTTTCCTCTTTCCTCGTTTAACATTTTTTTTTTTAAAGATTTTATTTATTTATTTGACAGAGAGAAATCACAAGTAGGCAGAGAGGCAGGCAGAGAGAGAGAGGAGGAAGCAGGCTCCCTGCTGAGCAGAGAGCCCGATGCGGGACTCGATCCCAGGACCCTGAGATCATGACCTGAGCCGAAGGCAGCGGCTTAACCACTGAGCCACCCAGGCGCCCCTCTCGTTTAACATTTTTTAACTAGTTTATCTTAACAATACCTTTCTAAAGAAAAAAAAACCTTTTAAACCTTCATTATTATAGTCATATTTTATCCTTCATGGTATTTAACCTTATTTTCTGCATACATATAAGACCTTTTTTTTTTTCCCCTAAAATATTTTGGGATAAAATTTCTTCCAACAGATCAAAGTATACCCTAAATCTAGCATAGGACTTTGTTCTAGTCTCCAGCCTGAGCAGTCTCTCCCCCTCACCACCCTTTTTTATTCTTTCTTTTTCCAACCAACTTATATTATCAATTGCCTTTTTAGAATTTGTTTTAAATATTCATCTTTAGGGGCGCCTGGGTGGCTCAGTGGGTTAAGCCGCTGCCTTCGACTTGGGTCATGATCTCAGGGTCCTGGGATCGAGTCCCGCATCGGGCTCTCTGCTCAGCAGGGAGCCTGCTTCCTCCTCTCTCTCTGCCTACTTGTAATCTCTCTCTCTGTCAAATAAATAAATAAATAATCTTTAATAAATAAATAAATAAATATTCATCTTTACAGTCATATTCCATCCCTTCATCATGTTTACCCTTATTTTTGTATATAATGTTTTTCTTTTTTTTTTAATTTTGAGAGGGAGTTTCTTCTAAGAGACCAAAATACACCCAAAATCAAGTGGGCGGCTCTGTTCTATTCACCAGTCTAATATATACATATATTTATTTTCTTAAATTTCTTTTTACCCTCTTTCTTTTCCCCCCGATTAGGGGCTCTTCTGATTTGGTTAGCGTACATTTTTCTGGGGTCTCTGCCACCCTTTTGGTATTGTATTCTCTCATTCATATATACTTATCTGGATAAAAATGAAAAGGCAGAAAACCTCACCACAAAAAAAAGAACAAGAGCAGTACCAATGGCTAAGGACCTAATAATACATTGGTAATATGTCAGATCTAGAGATCAAAATAACGACTCCCAAGGTGCTAGCTGAACTCAAGAAAGGCAATGGAGGATATTAGAGAAACCTGTCTGGAGAAATAAAAGCCCTTTCTGGAGAAATAGAAGAACTAAAATCTAACCAAACTGAAATCAAAAAAGGACTTAATGAGGTGCAATCAGACGGAGGCTCTTACTGCTAGGATAAATGAGGCAGAAGAGAGAATTAGTGATACAGAAGAACAAATGATAGGGAATAAACAAACAACTACTGGACCACAAGGGGAGAAGTCGAGAGGTAAGTGATACAATAAGACAAAACAATATTAGAATACCTGGGATTCCAGAAGAAGAAGAAAGAGAGAAAGGGGCAGAAGATATATTGGAGCATATTATAATAGAGAATTTCCATAATATGGCAAAGGGAACAAGCATCAAAATCCAGGAGGCACAGAGAACCCTCCTCAAAATCAATAAAAATAGGTCCACACTCCGTCATCTAATAGTAAAACTTACTAGTCTTAGTGAGAAAGAGAAAATCCCGAAAGCAGCTTGGGACAAGAAGTCTGTAACATAAAATAGTAGAACTATTAGATTGGCAGCAGACTTACCCAGAGACCCAGCAAGCCTGAAAGAACTGGCATGATACATTCACAGGACTAAATGAGAAAAATATGTAGCCAAGAATACTATATCCAGCTAGGCTATCACCGAACATAGAAGGAGAGATAAAAAGATTCCAGGACAAACAAAACTTAAAAGAATTTGTAAATGCCAAACCAACCCTATAGGAAATATTGAAAGGGATCCTCTAAGCAAAGAGAGTGACTAAAGTAGGAGACCAGAAAGGAACAGAAACAATATACAGAAACAGTCACCTTACAGGCAATATAATGGCATGAAATTCATATCTTTCAATAGTTACCCTGATTGTAAATGGGCTAAATGCCCCATTCAAAAGACACAGGGTATCAGAATGGATAAGAAAACAAAACCCATCAATATACTGTCTGCAAGAAACTCATTTTAGACCCGAAGACACCTCCATATTTAAAGTGAGGGGATGGAAAACAATTTACCATGCTAATGGACATCAAAAGAAAGCTAGGGTGGCAATCCTTATATAAGATAAATTAGATTTTAAGTAAGACTATAATAAGAGATGAGGAAGGACACTATATCATATTCAAAGGCTCTGTCCAACAAGAAATCTAACAATTTTAAATATCTATGCCCCTAACATGGGAGCAGCCAACTATATAAACCAATTAATAACAAAATCGAAGAAACACATTGACAATAATACAGTAATAGTAGGGGACTTTAACAGCCCCCTCACTGAAATGGACAGATCATCTAAGCAAAAGATCAACAAGAAAATAAGGGCTTTAAATGACACATTGGACCAGATGGACATCATAGATATATTCAGAACATTCCATCCCAAAGCAACAGAATACACATTCTTCTCTAGTGCCCATGGAATGTTCTCCAGAACAGATCACACCCTGGGTCATAAATCAGGTCTCAACAGGTACTAAAAGACTAGGATAATTCCCTGCATATTTTCAGATCACAATGCTTTGAAACTAGAATTCCATCACAAGAGCAAAGTTGGAAAGAACTCAAATACATGGAGGCTAAAGAGCATCCTACTAAAGAATGAATGGGTCAACCAGGAAATGAAAGAAGAATTTTAAAAATTCATGGTAACAAATGAAAATGAAAACACAACTGTTCAAAATCTGTGGGACACAGCAAAGGTGGTCCTGAGAGGAAAGCATATAGCCATATAAGCCCTTCTCAACAAAGAAGAAAGGTCTCAAGTACACAACCTAACCAGACACCTAAAGGAGCTGGAGAAAGAACACCAAAGAAAGCCTAACCCAGAAGGAGAAGAGAAATAATAGAGCAGAGCAGAAATCAATGAAATAGAAACCAAAAAAACAGTAGAACAAATCAATGACACTAGGAGCTTATTCTTTGAAAGAATTAATCAGATTGATAAACCCCTGGCCAAACTTAACAAAAAGAAAAGAGAAAGGACCCAAATAAATAAAATCATGAATGAAAGAGGAGAGATTACAACCAACACCAAAGAAATACAAACAATTATAAGAACATATTATGAGCAACTATATGCCAGCAAATTTGACAATCTGGAAGAAATGGGTGCACTCCTAGACAGGTATAAACCATCAAAACCGAACCAGGAAAATAGAAAACCTGAACAGACCCATAAACAGTATGGAGATTGAAGCAGTCATCAAAAATCTCCCAACAAACAAGAGACCAGGGCCAGACGGCTTCTGAGGGGATTTCTACCAAACACTTAAAGAAGAGCTAATACCTATTCTCCTAAAATTGTTCCAGAAAATAGAAATGGAAGGAAAACTGCCAAACTCATTTTAGGAGGCCAGCATTATCTTGATCCTAAAGCCAGACAAAGACCCCATCAAAAAGGAGAATTACAAAACAATATCCTTGATGAACACAGATGCAAAAATTCTCACCAAAATACTAGTCAATAGAATCCAACAGTACATTAAAAGGATTATTCACCACTACAAAGCGGGATTTATTCCAGGGCTGCAAGGTTGGTATAACATCCACAAATCAATCCATGTGATACAACACATTAATAAAAGAAAGAACAAGAACCACATGATACTCTTAATAGATGCTGAAAACCCATCTGACAAAGTACAGTATCCTTTCTTGATCAAAACTCTTCAAAGTGCAGGGAAAGAGGGTACATACCTAATATCATCAAAGCCATCTATGAAAAATCCCAGAGCAAATATAATCCTCAATGGAGAAGAACTGAGAGCTTTTCCCCTAAGGTCAGGAACACGGACAGCAGGGATGTCCACAATCGCCACTGCTTTTCAACATAGTACTAGAAGTCCTAGCCTCAGCAATCATACAACAGAAAGAAATAAAAGGCATCTGAATCAGCAAAGAAGAAGTCAAACTCTCATTCTTTGCAGATGATATGATACTTTATGTTGAAAACCTAAAAGACTCCATTCCAAAACTCCTAGAATTCACACAAGAACTCAGTAAAGTGTCAGGATATAAAAATCAATGCACAGAAATCAGCTGCATTTCTATACAGCAACAGCAAGACAGAAGAAAGAGAAATTAAAGAGTTGTTCCCATTTACAGTTGCACCCAATACAATAAGATACCTAGGAATAAACCTAACCAAAGAGGCAAAGAATCTGTACTCAGAAAATGATAAAGTACACATGAAAGAAATTGAGGAAGACCCAAAGAAATGGAAAAACATTCCAGGCTCATGGATTGGAAGAACAAATATTGTGAAAATGTCTATGCTACCTAAAACAATCTACACATTTAATGCAATCCTTATCAAAATACCATTATTTTTTTTAAAGAAATGGAACAAATAATCCTAAAAATTTATATGGAACCAGAAAAGACACCAAATAGCCAGAGGAATATTAAAAAATAAAGTCAAAGTTGGTGGCATCAAAATTCCAGATTTCAGGCTCTATTACAAAGCCATCATTATCAAGAGAGTATGGTACTGGCACAAAAAAAGACACATAAATCAACAGAACAGAATAGAGAGCCCAAAAAAAGACCTTCAACTCTATGGTCAACTAATCTTCAACAAAGCAGGTAGGAATGTCCAATGGAAAAAAGTCTCTTCAACAAACGGTGTTGGGAAAATTGGACAGTCACATGCAGAAAAATGTAACTGGGCTATTTCCTTACACCACACTTAAAAATAGACTCAAAATGGATAAAAGACCTCAGTGTGAGACAGGAATCCATCAAAATTCTTGAGGCAGCAACCTCTTCAACCTCAGCCACAGCAATTTCTTCCTAGAAACATCACCAAAAGCAAGAGAAGAAAGGGGAAAAATGAACTCTTCGAACTTAATCAAGATAAAAACCTTCTGCACAGCAAAGGAAACAGTAAATAAAACCAAAAGACAACTGACAGAATGGGAGAAGATATCTGTAAATGACGCTCCAGATAAAGGGCTAGTATCCAAAATCTATAAAGAACTTATCAAACTCAATACCCAAAGAACAAATAATCCAATCAACAAATGGAGAGAAGACATGAACAGACATTTCTGCAAAGAAGACATCCAGATGGCCAACAGACACATGAAAAAGTGCTCCACATCACTCGCCATCAAGGAAATACAAATCAAAACCACAGTGAGATACCATCTCACACCAGTCAGAATGGCTAAAATTAACAACTAAGGAAATGACAGATATTAGAGAGGATGCGGAGAAAGGGGAACCCTCCTACACTGTTGGTGGGAATGCAAGCTGGTGCAGCCACTCTGGAAAACAGCATGGAGGTTCCTCAAACAGTTGAAAATAGAGCTACCCTACAACCCAGCAATTGCACTACTGGTATTTATCCTAATGATACAAATGTAGTGTCCAAAGGGGCATGTGCACCTGAATGTTTATAGCAGCAATGTCCACAATAGCCAAACTATGGAAAGAATCAAGCTATCAACAGATGAATGGATAAAGAAGATGTGGTGTATATATATATATACACAATGGAATACTCTGCAGCCACCAAAAGAAATGAAATCTTGCCATTTGCAATGACATGGATGGTATTACACTGAGCAAAATAATTCAATCAGAGAGAGACAATTATCATATGACCTCTCTGATATAAGGAATTTTAGAGGCAGGGCGGGGGGTTGTGAGGGGTAGGTAGGGAAAAAAATGAAATAAGATGGGATCAGGAGGGAGACAAACCATAAGAGACTCTTTTTTTCTTTTTTTTTGTTTTTAAGATTTTATTTATTTGAGAGAGAGAGAGCGATCACAAGTAGGCAGAGAGGCAGGCAGAGGGGTAGGGGGAAGAAGGCCCCTGCTGAGCCAAGAGTCCAAGGCAGGGCTCGATCCCAGGACCCTGAGATCATGACCTTAGCTACCCAGGTGCCCGAGACTCTTAATTTCAGGAAACAAACTGAGGGTTGCTGGGGGGTAGTGGGGAGTGATAGGGTGGCTGGGTTACCTTTTTGTTTAGAATTTGCAAAGAGCCTACATCTTGTACTGGACTCTGCAGATCTCCCTATATAGGTACCAAGCATACAGTAAGAGCACAGTATATGATAGGTCTTCAAACTTAAAGTCAGGTCAAAAGTCAAACTAACCCAATTGTCTGGAAGAATCTCACCATTAGCAGTTACTGAATCAAATGAACAAATATTTAAAGTTATTAGGCCAAAAGTTCCTAAATGGAGCTTCTATAAACTCCTGAAGAAAGATAAAAACTACTACTTTTCTGGTAGTAGTAGTGTGTGTGGTAGTGTGGAGGGTAGATGGGAAACTAGGAACTCTGTTTTATATATTATTTTCAAGGTCAAAAAACTGCTGAGCACCTTTAAAGGGAAGAAAATTCTGGGGTGCCTGGGTGGCTCGGTTGGACATCCAACTCTTGATTTTAGCTCAGTTCATGATCTCAAGAGTTTTAAGATGGAGCACACACTGGGCTCCGTGCTCATCAAGGAGTCTGCTTGAGATTCTTTCTCCCTCTCTCCATGCACTCCCCTTGCTCATGCACTCTCTCTATTAATTAACTAATTAATTAATCTATCTTTCAAAAATAATTATAAAAAAAGAAAGAAAATCCTAACATGCTACAACATGGAAGAACCCCGAGAACATTATACTAAATAAAAAAGTAAGGCACAAAAAGAACAGTAGTACTTAATTCCACTTAAATGAGGTATTTGTTTAATGGGTATAGAGTGCAATTTCAATTGGCTTCAGTTTTATACAATGAAGTTAAGGGAGTTTATTATGCATTCTTTGATAAAAGGGAGCATAAACTAATTGTTATTTTTCTTTCTATTTATGTTTTATATCCAGAACAACTACCTCCTACACAAGATTCACTTTGCAAATAAGAAAATAATACTTGAACTAAAATACTTTTTAAGTTTCAGACTCCCTACAATGGAAATAAATGAATCTGATACACAAATTATCTTGATATTCCAAAGAAACTCAAGAAACTCCCAAATTTTAGGGGTGCCTGGGTGGCTCAGTGGGTTAAGCCTCTGCCTTCGGCTCAGGTCATGATCTCAGGTCCTGGGATAGAGCCCCGCATCGGGCTCTCTGCTCAGCGGGGAGCCTGCTTCCCCCTCCCTCTCAGTCTGCCTCTCTGCCTACTTGTGATCTCTCTTTCTCTATCACATAAATAAAATCTCTTAAAAAAAACCAACTCCTAAATTTCAGTATTTTTGAATTACAACTATGAGATTTTCTTTCAATATAAACATTTCCTCACAATATTTAATATCAACTAATTCTAAAATAAGAAGTATATCAAATCTAATAATGATTTTTAATTTCTGTTATTTTGGAGGCCAATAGTTATGACAAAAATCCCTAAATATGAGCTTTACTACTTACTCAAGAGCTAAAATATTCTGTATTAACAAAAAATGTAAAAATTTTATGAGCTGAAATAAATGCTTTTTTATTCAATTATTCCACTTTTTCTATGATTAGCAATATCACTATTGACATTCAAAGATATTGTGGAAAAACCTAGGCATTCTAAACTACCCATTCCTTTTTTTTTTTAAGATTTTATTTATTTATTTGAGAGAGAGCATGAGTGAGGAGAAGGTCAGAGGGAGAAGCATTCTCCCCATGGAGCTGGGAGCCTAATGTGGGACTCAATCCCGGGACTCCAGGATCATGACCTGAGCTGAAGGCAGTCGTCCAAACAACTGAGCCACCCAGGCACCCCTACCCATTCTTTTTTAACCAAGGGACAACCAGGAAACTCTATGAACAGAAAAACATTAGGAGAAAAAATGATGTAAATTAAGCAGTTCTTACAAATCATGCTCAGCAATTTTTAAATGATAAAATTTTTAACTATAAGATTCTATAAATGCACAGAAGTAAAGTCACTTTAGAAAAAACATCTTTAAGTATTTCTTATAAATCCGCATTTAAGCAATTTTAATATGTGAAAATGAAACACAATCTTTATTCTATCTTTTAAAAAACAACCAAAAAAGAGGGGCACCTGGGTGGCTCTGGGGGTTAAGCCTCTGCCTTCGGCTCAGGTCATGATCTCAGGGTCCTGGGATCAAGCCTCACGTCGGGCTCTCTGCTCAGCAGGGAGCCTGCTTCTCTCTCCCTCTCTCTGCCTGCCTGTCTGCCTGCTTGTGATCTCTGTCAAATAAATAAATAACATCTTTAAAAACAACCAAAAAAGAAACTTAATGGGGCACGTGGCTGGCTCAGTCAATAGAACTCTTATTTTAGGGTTGTGAGTTCAAGTCCATATTGTATGTAGAGCTCATCTTTAAAAAATTAGTTAATTAAGAGGTACCTGGGCGACTTAGCCAGTTGGGCATCTGACTCTAGGTTTTGGCTTGGGTTGTGATCTCAGGGTTGTGGGATCAAGACCTATGCAGGCTCCAAGCTCAGCAAGGAGTTGCTAAAATTTCTATACCCTTCTCCCCACTCACTCTCAAGAATGTTACCTCTCTGGGACGCCTGGGTGGCTCAGTGGGTTAAGCCGCTGCCTTCGGCTCAGGTCATGATCTCGGGGTCCTGGGATCGAGTCCCACATCGGGCTCTCTGCTCGGCAGGGAGCCTGCTTCCTCCTCTCTCTCTGCCTAACTTGTGATCTCTCTCTCTCTCTGTCAAATAAATAAATAAATAAATCTTTAAAAAAAAAAAAAAAAAAAAAAAGAATGTTACCTCTCTTTCTGGAATAAATAACTCTTTATTCCAAGCTTTTTATTTTTTTTATTTAAAAAAATTTTTTAAATAAAACTAAATTAAAACCACTATAATCCAATACTTAATCTCATTTATGAAGCAAATTTTTCATAAAAAATATAATTACATCCTTTCATGAAAATTACAGTAGAGATGGGTTTCACGGAGTAATTTCATATAGTTTATGAATGCTATATTCTTGGCAGTTTGGATACTATCTTTTCATTTTTAAATTGTCCTGGGTATCAGAAATGTATTTTAAAAGATTTTTTTATATGACCTTGCTATTCTCTAGAAAACAGACCCAACTCATTTATTTTCTATTCTTCAAGGGTATCTTACAAGAAAGAGAATATTATTGTTGGCAGGTCTTGAGCATAAGACAGTACTACTGAGCCATCAAAGCCAAGTATTCATTCCTCTCAACTTAGACTCCTAGACCTTTTAAAAGACCATACAAAGAAGAAAAGTTACATACTGTCAATGAGAGGGTGAGCTCAGAAACCAGACTACCTGAATTCAAACCCTAGCATTATTACTAGCTAAATTACCATGGAGAGTTACCTAATTTTTCTAAGGCTGGGGTTTCTTAAATAAGATTCTGTACTTCACAGAGATTGAAAAGATTTTTTATAAATAACAAAATTGGGGCATCCCTGAGGTGGTGCAATCAGTTAAGCATCTGATTCTTAGTTCTCACTCAGGTCATGATCTCAGGGTCATGGGATCCAGCCCTGCATAGGGATCCAAGCTCAGCAGGAATCTGCTAAAGTTTCTCTCTCCCTCTCTCCCTCTCCCTCTGCCTCTTCCCCTCCCTGCATACTTTCTCTCTCTAGAATAAATACACGAATCTTTAAAAAAAATAGTAACAAAACTGTTATAATATCTCACACATATTAAATACTCAAAAAATGACAGCTAATATGTTATTTTTCATATATAATATGTAACACTAACTTATAACGTGTATAAAGAAAAAGAGCTTTTTCCTTTGGACAGGTTAATTTTAATTAAAACAACTAGAAAAGCCTAAAATAGAAAAGGAGAAAGTGAGAATCAAATCAATAGCATGGCTCAATATTTCAAACTTCTTACACTAACTTAGCTGAGGTGGTATAAAGTTGGTTATTAAATTTAAAATCTACATCTAATCTTGAAAACTGAAAAAAATAAAATGAAATTTAAAAAAATAAAATCTACATCTATTACAAAGAAACTTGAAATTCAAACATATATACGTTTATTTTAAACATGAGGGGCACCTGGGTGGCTCAATGGGTTAAGCCTCTGCCTTCGGCTCAGGTCATGATCTCAGAGTCCTGGAATCGAGCCCCACATTGGGCTCTCTGCTCAGCAGGGAGTCTGCTTCCTCCTCTCTCTCTGCCTGCCTGCTTGTGATCTGTCTCTCTCTCTGTGAAATAAATAAATAAAATCTTTAAAAGAAAAAAAGATATATTCACCAAAAATCTTCTTTTAAATTTAAGTATTTAAGTGATGGCTATTTTCTCTCATAATACTCTGGTAATAATAAATTTAAAATATAAAGACTGACCTTGATAAAGATTTACTTTATATCATTTTAACTGTCTTCCATCTTAGTTATAAATCTTATGTACCAAGGTAAGAATATATGTTTGTGGAGGATTAAAATTAAATTAATCTTTCAATATAAATACTATTATTGAACACAAATGGGTTCAAAAAGAAAGTTTCAAATGAGACAAAGGATATTAAATTTTATAACTTCTAGAAATGCTGTCTTAATAAAATTATAGAAGTTAACTGCAAAGGGTTAAGAAATCTAGCAGTGAAAATAACCATAAAACAAGGAGCAACACAGTCAATATGTGTATGTGTCTAGTGTTTGTCTGTTTCATTTCCTTACTTCTATGTTTTTAAGGATGGGGAGACCTGGTTATGATTCTGGTGGTAAGATAACAGGGGGAAGGGAATAGAAAGATACACTGATTCAAGGTGACCAAAAGAAGAATAAACGGGGTGCCTGGGTGGCTCAGTGGGTTAAGCCTCTGCTTTCGGCTTGGGTCATGATCTCAGGGTCCTGGGATCGAGCCCCGCATTGGGCTCTCTGCCCAGCAGGGAGCCTGCTTCCTCATCTCTCTCTGCCTACCTGTGATCTTTCTGTCAAATAAATAAAATCTTAAAAAAAAAAAAAAGAAGAAGAAGAAGAAGAAACAATTGAAAAGAATATATACCAAAGTGAAAATGTCTATGAAAAAAATGGGTTTGATGTACCAATTACTCTTCAAACCCTTTATGCATATTATGCAGATGTTTTTATCTGATACAGGTATAGCAATAATTCAACATCTCTGGCTGATAGTGAAAAATAGTAATTTATAGGAAATCTTCTCAACTTGACAAGCATTTCAGTCCTTTATAAAAAAGCTTTCTACACTGTGGTAATTGAGAAATCACTGAAGGTAGAGACAGGCTGTGCTGGTCATCAGCATCACCTCATGAGAGTCCCTACTTTTAAAAAAATCACAGGTGTCTTCCAGGGCCTATAAACTGTCACCTCGGAGCGCCTGGGTGGTTCAGTGGGTTAAGCCTCTGTTAGGTCATGACCTCGGGGTTCTGGGATGGAGCCCCATATCAGCTCTCTGCTCAGCAGGGAGCCTGCTTCCCCCTCTCTCTCTGCCTGCCTCTCTGCCTACTTGTGATCTCTCTCTCTCAAATAAATAAATAAAATCTTAAAAAAGAAAAAATGACTTTTCTTAAAAAAAATAAACAAAAAATATGCCTCACATAGTTCCCCCCAGTTTTATAGCTGTTTACAGCTGGGGAAACAGTCCAGTACCAATTACTCTGTCAAAACTTCAATAAAGTTTTATTCTATGGGTTTCAAGAAATAATAAAATATTTCAAGCTTTTGATAACTTACTATAAACCAACTTTCATATAAAATATACCAAATATGGGGGCAACTGGCTGGCTCAACAGGTAGAGCACGTGCCTCTTAATCTCAGGATTGGTCAAGCCCTAAGTTAGGTGTATCAATTGTTTAAACAAATAAACTTTAAAAATATATATAAGCCAAATGTTTATATATAATGATGTTTCTCCAGAGAACTATCAGTAACACTCTATGGTTTTTTGAGAATACTTCAATGAACCCTGCTTGACTGAAATCCAAAGATTGTTTGAGTGAGCACTATAGGTATGGAGTAAGTTAACTGAGTGACATAATCATGATAAGATATAATTCTGAGACTGGAAATAATTATTGCACCTTGGAATCTTAGGTCTTTTTAAAACAAATTAAGAAAAAGTCATCTGACTTAAGTAAAAAAATTTTAACAGAAAATATAAGCTAATTCATTGACAAAAACTGATCACTTTTACACCTGATGAAAATGTGAAAGCACCGCCATTGTTAAAGTAACAAATGCCTACTTGTGTCTTCTTACTCTTACACCTTCATTTGCCTCTAAAGTCTCCCAAACATGTTGAATGTATGAGAAATTTAAGAAATGGGCTTTTTCCCCTCTATCTACTCGGGTTTTGATATTACCTACTAACCTTCATGTTTTGCTTCATACCTTCAAAGTTGATTCTGCCCATTTAGTTTCCATTTGGCAAAACTTCTGCACAATTGGAATTTATGTCCCTCATTCCCAAGAAGGCGGCTAAGTATTATCTTCAACCTTAAATAGGCACAGTAATAACCACAGTCTTTGCAGGACTAAGAGAAAAATAAAGAAAGAGAAGTTACCAGGAAAAACAAAGTTGGATAGCTAGTCAAAATTATCCCAAGGAGCGTGATTCCATCGTTTAAGTAACCAACTTTTGATTTCAGTCAGGTCATGACGTCAGGGTCCTGGGATCCAGCCCTGTGTCAGGCTCTTCGCTCAGTGGAGACTCTGAGGATTTCTCTCCCCTTCCCTCAGGCCCTTCCCTTTCCCCAACTTGTGCATGTTCCCTCTCATTCTCACTCTAAAATAAATAAATGAATAAATCTTTTTTTAAAATATTATCCTAAAATTAAGCAGAGGTAAGTGCTTTTCCCTGTTAAGACAAATTTGTAGAGCACCTGGATGGCTCAGATGAAAGAGCATGTGACTTTTGATCTCAGGGTCATGAATTTGAGCACCATGTTCGGAGTACAGAGTACAAAAAAAAAGAAAAAAAAGAATTAATTTTCCACCTATATACAATATTAAGCTATGGTATAAGTCAAGATGGTGACACAAAAAAAGGTGCAAGGGTTCCTAAAGTTAATGTATAGGGTGCTGGATATACATACATTATTACACTGTGAAAATTCCTCTGTGAAAACTTCTCTGTGAAAAATCATCATGTTATGTATTTAGGGTTTATACAATTAACCATAAACCTTAAAAAGTCAAATACGGATAGAATTTGGTGCTTTAAAGTTAAT
This sequence comes from Mustela lutreola, assembly GCF_030435805.1. Lineage (NCBI taxonomy): Eukaryota > Metazoa > Chordata > Mammalia > Carnivora > Mustelidae > Mustela > Mustela lutreola. Next base: position 197,285,297 of record NC_081292.1, read on the forward strand.
CTCCAATTTGTTTGGACTTAATTGTCCTCTTTATGAGTCTATAACATTTAATATGTAAAATAACTCTTATTTTTCAAAATTAAAGTCCTGAGAAATGAATAATGATGCTCTTCCCCCCCAAAAAAAGTACTAATTTATAAATAATTCCCTTAATTCAAGATAATTTGTTTAAAGATTTTATTTTTAAGTAATCTCTACACCCAAAGTGGAGCCTGAACCACAATCTTGAGATCAAGAGTCACATGCTCTACTGACTAAGCCAGCTAGACACCCAAATTCAAGATAATTTTTTAAAAGATAAGAAAACTTCCCAAGGAGAAAACAATTAAGAAATTTAACATACTGGGAAATTGCAGAGTAGAAAAGCTTCTTCTCAGAGACTAAAAAGAAAAACTGATGGAAAACCTTTCTCTAAATGTATACTCTCTGTATATGTGCTAGTTTTTAAATTTTAAATAATAGAAGAAAACAGAGCCATTAATACTACATAGCTTCCAGGGGTGTCTGGGTGGCTCAGTGGGTTAAGCCTCTGCCTTCAGCCCAGGTCATGATCTCAGGGTCCTGGGATTGAGGCCTGAATCAGGCTCTCTACTCAGTGGGAAGCCTGCTTCTTTCTCTCTGCCAGCCTTCCTGTCTACTTGTGATCTCTGTCTGTCAAATAAATAAAATCTTTAAAAAAATATATTACATAGCTTTGAATATTTAAGTATCTACAGATTAAAATAGTAAACTGTGGGGCACCTGGGTGGCTCAGTCAGTTAAATGTCTGCCTTTGACTCAAGTCATGAACTTGGGGCCTCAGATCAAGCCCTGCATCAGTCTCTCTGCTCAGCAGGGAGTCTGCTTCTCCCTCTCCCTCTGTCTCTGCTCCTGCTCTCTCTCTCTCTTTCATGCACGCTCTCTCTCAAATAAATAAAATCTTGGGGCACCTGGGTGGCTCAGATGGTTGAGCATCTGCCTTCAGCTTTGGTCATGATCTCCAGGTCCTGGGATCAAGCCCCATGTTGGGCTCCCAGCTGAGCAGGGAGTCTGCTTCTCCCTCTGCCTCTGCCTCTCCCCTGCTTGTGCTCTGTCTCTCTCTCTTAAATGAATAAATAAAATCTTTAAAAATAAATAAATAAAATATTTTAAAAAAATAAAGTATTTTTTAAAACAAATGATATTTGGGACGCCTGAGTGGCTCAGTTGGTTGGACGACTGCCTTCGGCTCAGGTCATGATCCCGGAGTCCTGGGATTGAGTCCCACATCGGGGAATGAATGGGGAGTCTGCTTCTCCCTCTGACCTTCTCCTCGCTCATGCTCTCTCTCACTGTCTCTCTCTCAAATAAATAAAAATCTTTAAAAAATAAAAATAAAATAAAATAAAACAAATGATATTTCACCTACTCATGGACATAAAATCTTTACTTCATCTAAATTCTACCCTGATTTTAACCCCAATTATTCCATTCCCTTATGGAGCTATCACTCTACTATAAGACACCTTCACTGGTGGGGCACTGGAGTGGCTCAGTCAGTTAAGCATCTGCCTTCAGCTTAGGTCCTGATCCCAGGGTCCTGGGATCAAGTTTTGCATTAGGCTCCTTGCTCAGCAGGGAGTCTGCTCCCTCTCCCTCTGTCCCTCTCTCCCAACTGTGCTTGCTATCTATCTCAAATAAATAAATAAAATCTTAAAAAAAAAAAAAAAAAGATACCTTCATGGTGAAACTGTTATTGCTCATAATTGGAAGTCTAATTAATTCCATAATTCCAGGTCTAATTAGAAGATTGGGTGAGGGGGCACCTGGGTGGCTCAGCAGGTTAAAGCCTCTGCCTTCAGCTCCAGTCGTGATCCCAGGGTCCTGGGATCGAGCCCCGCATGGGACTCTCTGCTCAGCAGGGAGCCTGCTTCCCTTCCTCTCTCTCTGCCTACCTCTCTGCCTACTTGTGATCTCTGTCTGTCAAATAAATAAATAAATAATCTTTAAAAAAAGAAAGAAAGAAAGAAAGAAAGGAAAGAAAAAAAAAAAAGAAGATTGGGGGAGGGGGACACCAGCTAACTAAATCAGTAGAATACACACTCTTAATCTTAGGGTCATAAATTCAAGACCCACATTGGGTGCAGAGCTTACATTAAAGACTGCAGCAGTCATGCCAACTTTATTCTATATCACCACATTAAGTATAGAGCTTACATTAGAGACTACAGTGATACCAACTTTATTCTGAAGCCCAAGTACGAAAACTAGCAGCCTCCAATATTATTTGAAAATAACTAAGGATGAGAAAAAGTTGAACAGGCAAAAAACTACTAGGGACAAATAAAGGAGGACTTCTCCGTGATATGGAGGAAAAAGAGGACTATAACAAAAAACAACAAAAATCTCAAAGTGATACACTGAACACTGCTTACATGGGAAAAAAGATCACCTGTACTTTAAATAAGAATACAAATGAGACGTGACCCAAGTCTTCAAGCATTGCAATAATAAGCCTTTTAAGAACAGGACAAACAGGAAAGTCCTCATCTACAAAGGGCCATATGAGTAGGAATTATCCTTGTAGTCTGTATTCTATGTATCATAAAAGGAATCCAAGGGGATGGACTCTATCCTTATTCTTTGAATTAATACTTGAGGTAAAATACTTTCCATGTTTACATTCTTAGAATAAATTAAAAAGTACAGATAACACTAACACATATTTGTAGAATACTTACTGAAAACTTTATATAATGTAGATCTCTAAAATGAACATTTGAGGGAAACAGTTTTTAAAACTAACTGAACTATACATTCTATATCCAAGAAATAATTCTTGATATTTAAAAAAATATATATTATATAAGCAGTTCTGTAATGATAAAACCGTGTTACTTGACAATACCAGAGGGCAAAATCCAACCTGTCACCACCCTTGTCCTTCTTGACTACAATTGCCTAACCAGTTTCCTGTTTCCCCTATAGCTCCTCTCTTATCCTTTTCTATCTACAACTGAAAATGATCTTTAAAAAATGAAAATTAGATCATGAAATTACCCTGCTTGCCATCAAAAGAAATGAAATCTAGCCATTTGCGACGATGTGGATAGAACTAGAGGCTATCATGCTTAGCAAAATAAATCAATCGGAGAAAGACAACTATCATATGATCTCCCTGATATGAGGAAGTGGAGATGCAATGTGGGGGACTTGGGGGGTAGGAAAAGAATAAATGAAACAAGATGGGATCAGGAAGGAGACAAACCATAAGAGACTCTTAATCTCACAAAAAACTGAGGGTTGCCGGTGGGGAGGGGGATAGGGAGAGGGTGGTGGGATTATGGACATTGAGGACGGTATGTGCTATGGTGAGTGCTGTGAAGTGTGTAAATCCGGTGATTCACAGACCTGTACACCTGGGGCTAATACATTATATGTTAATAAAAAATTTTAAAAATTATTAACAAAAAAAAAAGAAATCACCTTGCTTAAAATCTTTCAATAGCATTTCCCATTATCTCAGAATAAAATTCAAACTCTTCATCTTTATACCGTGGCCTTAAAGGCCTCATATAATTTGGTTTCTGCCCACCTATCTAAACTTTAGTCATGCATCTCTCTCCCTAGCTCACTACATTTCAGCCACACCAGTCTCCTTTCTAATCTTAGAAAATACCAAACTCCCACCTCCCAGCCTTTGTACTTTCTGTTCGACTACCTGGAATGTTCTTCCTGCAATTATTCACCTATCATACTCATTTTAATTCTTCAAACAACACTTTGTAAGGAAGCCCTCACTGACCCCTTATTGAAATGGCCTTCCCAATTTACCCTCTAATATAGCCCTGTGACATAGATCATAATCTCTAATTATCTTGTACAAATATTTATGTATTTACTACTTATTTATGATCTGTCTTCTCAACAAGTATGTAAGTTCCATCTGAGACAGTGATCCAAACATCTTGTTCATAGCTATAAGGCATTATGACATTCTTTTGGGGCGTCTGGGTGGCTCAGTCATTAAGCATCTACCTTCGGCTCAGGTCATGATTCCAGGGTTCTGGGCTCGAGCCCTGCATCAGGATCCCCACTCAGCAGGAAGCCTGCTTCTCCCTCTCCCATTCCTCCTGCTTATTTCCCTCTCTTGCTGTCTCTCTCTCTGCTAAAAAATAAATAAAATCCTATAAAAAAAAAAAAAAGACACTATGACAATCTTCATAAATACAACATGTAAAAGCTAGATTACAGAATGTAAGTCTTCCAACTATTGTGCTCAATATTTCATATTAAACTGTTCAAATACTAGAGGACATAGAAAAGAATATTTTAAAAATCAGCAGGTGACTGTTTTATCTTAATTTATTTCATGGGTGTTACAAACTTGCCTTCTTGTCCTTAAACCTATGTCTTCACACTTACTTCAATTACTTCCCTATAGAAAAGCACTACAATGAGTTGTTTCCCTGGGATGGCTAAATGGACTCCTTGTCTCCTTCATTAATCGTACGTGGCAACATTAGGTGCATTACAGCATATAATTTGCTTCGCATACAGCCCTTTTTTTAATACCCATTTTTTATATGTAATTAGAAAAGAATGAGAAATTTCCCCAAAAACATTCCTAAAGAAAAATCTCTAAAGATGACAAAATGGGGCACCTGGGTGGCTCAGTTGGTTAAGTGACTACCTATGGCTCATGTCATGATCCCATGGTCCTGGGATCAAGTCCCGGATCAGGCTCCCTGCTGAGCAAGGAGCCTGCTTCTCCCTCTCCTTCTGCCCGCCGCTCTACTTGTGCGCTCTCTCTCTCGCTTTCTCTCTGTCAAATAAATTAAATCTTTAAAAAAAAAAAAAATGACAATATGAAAAGGCATTTTCAATTTAAATTATCTTTACTTTTCTCCATAGAAATGTAGTCATAGGGGTGTTTGGGTGGCTCAGGTGATCAAGCATCTGCCTTTGGCTCCAGTCATGATCCCAGGGTCCTGGGATCAAGCCCTCCATTGGGCTCCCTGCTAAGCGGAGAGCCTGGTTCTCCCTCTGCCCCTCACCCCATTTGTGCTCTCTCTGAAATAAATAAATAAAATCTTAAAAAAAAAAAAAAAAAGAAAGAAAGAAATGTAATCATAAAACACTGAAACCAAAGAGTCATTTTCTCTTATTAATGCAATGTGTTTAAATGAGATTATAGATTTAAAAAATCCTTAAACAGGGGACTAAAAATCCTGAAACATGGTGTTCTTTTAGGAAATAAGTTACTTAGTGACCTTGCTCCCAGCCTTAGTATACTAGTTATAAGATAACCTTAAAAAGTTTCTTGCTAAAGAAAACTATAAGCACTCACATCAAGGAAATGTATTGTTGTGACATCTGAAAAACCCTCAAAATTCAAGCAGACAGTATCCATGATGAACCACTTAATATATATATTACCTAAGGGGCGCCTGGATGGCTCAGTGGGTTAAGCCTCTGCCTTCAGCTCAGGTCATGATCCCAGGGTCCTGGGATCGAGCCCCGCATCGAGTTCTCTGCTCAGCAGGGAGCCTGCTTCCCCTCCTCTCTCTCTGCCTACTTGTGATCTCTCTCTCTGTCAAATAAATAAATAAAATCTTTAAAATATATATATACGTATATATATATATATGTATTACCTAATAATTAAAATAGGGTTTCTTTTCCTGCATCTCTTTTTGACATCCCCTGCTTGCTTTTATTACTTGCTTTTTAGTTACAGTGTTTCCTTTTATCTGATTTAATTCTGTAGTCAAATCAAATAGATGTAACTAGATAGTCCCCAAACTCCCAACAGTCAAGAATAAATGTTGTGGGACAAATGTAGCTGTAAATGCAACCCTAAACAGTATCAGTGAGCTCTTACATGCATATCTCTATTCTGGACTGCTACTTTATTGGGGCCTCCTAGTCAAGTATACTCCCCTCACCACTCTTTCCCCATGAAGGATGATACCATGAGCCAGATCTCTCAAGTCTTCAGAGCTGAGTACAGCAGCTGAACCAACCTTAAATAAAGCCTGATAAATACACAACAAATAGCTTCCGCCTTCATCACCACCCAGCTCAACCAGGAACTCAGTGGATGACTGTCAATCAGATCTAAAACTCAATGGCCATAGGAATGACAAAGGATTATTCAGGCTGCTGAATTTTCCCCTCCTCTTTTTTTGTACAATCTAGCCCACTTGACTAGGCCTCTCAGCCTCTGTCCCCACTGCTTAGGGTTGGCTCACACCTATATTTACCACACATTGGTCACTATGCCTTGGTCACCTGGCTGCTCTTATAAGGAATAGTCCATAATTAGAACAATTCCCTTAGCCCAATCCCAGGAATTGTGAACTCTATTACACTCCTGTCTAGTCACAATGATTTATCCACTGGCCAGATTATTAGCATCTTTTTAAAAATCACTGCCTAGGGACAGCTGGGTGGCTCAGTCGGTTAAGTGGCTACCTTCGACTCAGGATCCTGAGATTGAGTCCCACATCAGGCTCCTTGATCAGCAGGGAGCCTGCTTCTCCCTCTGTATGCCTCTCCCACTGCTTGTGCACGTGCTCGCTCGCTCTCTGACAAATAAATAAAAAAAAAAATCATTGCCTGTATGCATTCTGTGTATGTTATTTCAAATTAAGACTTTTTAACCCAATCACAGTTGACCATATACCATAGTGTGCTCCTGTCCTATAACAGGGTAGTAAGTATGTCAACTATTCGGACCACAATTCCTAGTATTCTAGGCCTTAAAACAGTTAAGATATACATATTCAGTGAATACATGTTAACTCAGAAACAGAATTAACAAATCAAACAGTAATAGTCTCTCTGCTAATAAATCAAATATTCTTATACAACTGAGTGAAGATGTTGATTTTTTCCTAACTTTATTACTTTATGGGGAACAATTTATGGAATTTCAAAGTTAAAAGGCACCTCAATGTACCTGATTTTCTTTTACAGCATAAAAACATCTTGAGAGGAAATATGGCTAAGAGCAAACACTTTCAGAAACCAAGTCCTTGGCCTGATTTCCAGTTCTGCCACATTCTATATGTATGGTTTTAGGTGATTTATTTAAATTCTGTGCACCTCAGTTTCCTTATCTATGAAAAATTAATACCTATATCACAAAGCTGATATCAGAATCATATGAAATAAACTTAGCATAATGCCTGTCAAAAGAGGCACCAAATAATTCAATAAGTAATCTATAAATTATAAGTATATACCATATACTATATAATGACTTAACCTCTGTTAGTCTGTTTCCCTGAATTTTTTTTTATGTTTCCCTGATTTTAAAATAGGAAAAATACCTACCTTTCAGCTATTTTTTAAACTTTTTTTTTTAGACGTATTTATTTGAGAGAGAGAGTGAGTGAGTGAGCATGGGGGTGGGGTAGAGAGGGAGAAGCAGACTCCCCACTGAGCAGAGAGCCCAATGCAGGACTAAATCTCAGGACCCCAAGATCATGACCTGAGCCGAAGGCAGACACTCAATGGACTTAGCCAGTCAGGTGCCCTGCAGCTATTTTGATTAGAGAAAAATATCTGTAAAAACTCTGCATTGGACACACTGTAGATATTCATAAAGAGAGATCTTAGTTCTTAAACAACAACTGTTGTTATTAAGAACAATAATTATTAAACAAGAGCTATTTCTCTTTCTGTTATTCTCAGTAGCATCTAATACAGTTCTCTGTATTTAAGTATTACTTTACTGATGTAACATATTTTTTGGACAATCTTTTATAAACAGGTACCTTTAAATAATAATTCATTAGCTACAGAAATTCTCTGCTTCTCCAACACAATTCTCAAGATAATTACTGAGGCCACACTCAGTTGAATCTCACAGGAATCTCTCTCCAAACACCTTAACTAGATGCACCTTTCAAACAACATATTTTCTAATTAGTGACCTAAATAAAATGGGCTCAAAAGATTTCAGGAATCAGCTCACCTAAGCAACAGTATGATAAGTGCAACCTACAGTAATTTTAGTACTCCTAACGTATTAACCTACCGGTGATATTATCATTTATTTATTATTCAAAGTTCTCTTTTCAAATATAATTCTTTGCTTTAAGTAATAGCTCCCAAACTTTACAATATCAAAGCTACTGTTTAAAAACTGAATTCACGGGTGCCTGGGTGGCTTACTGGGTTAAAGCCTCTGCCTTCGGCTTGGGTCATGATCCCAGGGTCCTGGGATCAAGCCCCACATTGGGCTCTTTGCTCGGCGGGGAGCCCGTCTCCCCCATCTCTCTGCCTGCCTCTCTGCCTACTTGTGATCTCTTTCAAATAAATCAATAAAATCTTTTTTTAAAATAATAAATAAATAATAAAAATAAAAAATAAAAAATGAATTCACAAACCCTACAGGAGATTACACAATCAAAGAATGATATGCTTCTTTGAAGCCCACACCAGTACAAAGATCAAAGAAAGGCAAAGGTAACAAAGCCAGACCAAGCTGAGACAGTTTGCATGGAGAACAAGAGATAGTAGAAGAGGAAATAAAATAAATTTTTACTTAAGTAAAAGTAAGCTTTTACTCCCTCCTCCCTGAGATTTCCCCCAATTCTGCTCCTTTACCTTTTGCTACCACTATTCTTTCCTACATCTGTACACACCCTGTGAAACATGACCACTATAATGGACAACTAGGATGACAAAAGCATTCCAGACAATGCTATGTATTTCCATACACCAATTGCAGAGAATAGGTGTTTTGTTTTGTTTTTTAAGATTTCATTTATTTATTTTTCAGAGAGAGAGAGCACAAGCAGGGGAGGAAGAGCAGCAGACAGAGGCAAAGGGAGAAGCAGGCCTCCTGCTGAGCAAGGAGCCCAGCGTGGGAGTTGATCCCAGGACCCTGGGACCATGACCTAAACCGAAGGCAGACACAACAGACTGAGCCACCCAGGTGTCCCATGCAGAGAATAGGTTCTAACTCAAAGCTGTTCTACATACATTAAATGAATCTACATGCTCAAGCATTTTAAGCCATTCATATTAGTCATCTATCTATTTGATACTCCAGTTTTTATAAGCTAGAAGAAACCAAACAACCAAGACTCTTAGAAATTTTTAAATTAAAATAATAGGTAAGGCTCTGAGCGCTTAAAAAATGTCTGGGGTTCCCATGCTCAGGCATTTTAAGCAATTGATATTAATCATCTATTTACCATGACAAGCAAAAAATCTATTTAGCAGAAGTATATTGTATGTATTTCAAATTAACTGTCCCAAATGATGCTTTTCAGTGAAATTCAGTAATTCAAAGACAATTTGGTCATTGAAAGATAATTCAGTGAGGGGTGCCTGGGTGACTCAGTCAGCTAAGCATCCAACTCTTGGTTTCAGTTCAGGTGATGATCCCAAGGGTGGTGAGATCAAGCCCCATGTATGTCTCCACACTCAGCAGGGAGTCTGTTTGAAGATTCTCTCCCTCTGCCCCTCCCCCCACTCACACGCACACATGCATAGGCAGGCTCTCTCTCAGTCCCTAAAATAAATAAATAGATCTTTTTGAAAAACTTTATTTATTTGACAGAAAGACAGTAAGAAAGAGAACACAAGCAGGGGGGAGTGGGAGAGGGAGAAGCAGGCTTCCTGCTGAGCAGGGAGCCCAATCTGGGGCTTAAACCCAGAACCCTGGGATCATGACCTGAGCCAAAGGCAGAAGATTAACAACTGAGCCACCCAGGCACCCCTAAGTAGATCTCTTAAAAAAGACAATTCAGTGAATTCAGATGGAATTCAGTGATTAAAAGACAATTTGGCTATATACTAAGTAATAGAGCACAACCATTAAGAGCATAGGCTATGTCTACATTCTAGCTCTATTAGCTATCCTACCTTAAGCAAGTTTCTTAATTTCTCTGGGTCTAAAAGTCCTCATCTGCAAATGAAGACAATAACAATATCTACCTCATACCATTCTTATGAGTTAATATACGTACAACACCAAGAATAGTTCCAGGTAGACTAAATTGCTAAACACAGGGGGGAAAAGAAACCCTAAAGACCTACCTACTAGAAGAATTTTTGTTAATTGTGAATATGGTAAAAGCTTTTCTAAGATAACATAAAATCCAGATATTATACAGGAAAAAAGAAACAATTCTAGTAATATAAAATCATATATATAAATAACATCTTCAAATACATAAGAAAAACCATTAAAAAATTAATCTGATACATAAACAGGTAATTCAGAAAAATATAACTAGCCAATAACCATGAAAAGCAGCTCAGCTTCCTGAACAATTAAAGCACTGCAAACTGAAATACAATACAATGTTTTTGTTTTGATAAAAACTTTAACGCTATTATATAGCATTTGAAAGAGGAATAAGAAAATAAAAATTTGGGGTGCCTGGGTGGCTCAGCGGGTTAAAGCCTCTGCCTTCGGCTCAGGTCATGATCCCAGGGTCCCGGGATCAAACCCCGCATTGGGCTCTCTGCTCAGCGGGCAGCCTGCTTCCCCCTCTCTCTGTCTCTGCCTGCCTCTCTGCCTACTTGTAATATCTGTCTGTCAAATAAATAAATAAAATCTTTAAAAAAAAGAAAGAAAGAAAGGAAAAATTTTGGAGGCACCTGGCTGGTTCAACTGGTAGAGCATTATGGTTCGAGACCCACGCTGGGTGCAGAGGTTACTTAAAGATAAAATCTTAGGGCGCCTGGGTGGCTCAGTGGGTTAAGCTGCTGCCTTCGGCTCGGGTCATGATCTCAGAGTCCTGGGATCGAGTCCCACATCGGGCTCTCTGCTCAGCAGGGTGCCTGCTTCCTCCTCTCTCTCTGCCTGCCTCTCTGCCTACTTGTGATCTCTCTCTGTCAAATAAATAAATAAAATCTTTAAAAAAAAAAAAAAAGATAAAATCTTAAAAAAAGAAAATATCTTTTAAAAAAAGGAAGAAAGGAAATGAAAATTCTGATATAGTAGTGGTGGAAATGGAAAGTACTACAATCTTTTGGGGGGGAAATTAGAAGTTCATACCAAAATTTTTAATGTGCAAACTATGACCAAATGATCTTGCTTCTAGAACTATCCTACATGATTAATAACAAAAACTTGTACATGATATATATAATTCTATTTAAAAAACAAACTCTAATTACACAGGTACTTATTTACAGTGCATATAAAAAAGTACGAAATATTATCAACCAAACTATTAATACCTGTTGTATCCAGGGAACAGAATTAGAGAAAAAGAAGGAATGGATATTTTTATTTTCTCTACTTCATTATCATATAAAATCATTTTTACAATGATCTTCTATCACAACTTCGGGATTCTAAAAAACAGAAAGTGGGACACCAGGGTGGCTCAGTGGGTTAAGCCTCTGCCTCCGGCTCAGGTCATGGTCTCAGAGTCCTGGGATCAAGTTCTGCATCTGGCTCTCTGCTCAGTGGGGAGACTGCTTCCCCCTCCCTCTCTGCCTGCCTCTTTGCCTACTTGTGATCTCTGTCTGTCAAATAAATAAATAAAATCTTTAAAAATTAAATAAATAAATAAGTAACAGAAAGACTTTTAAAAGAAATAAGGTCAAAATCTGAAAACCAAAATACATCTAAAATATAAAGCAAAGCCAAAAAAAGTTTATCTTATTATTTCCCACAGTCATCATCAGTCCTGTTCCCCAAATTCCTTTTCTAGATACTTAGAAAAATCACAGTTCCTAGAGGTTAGGAGAGACTAAATAGGGGTTTTAAGTGGAAGTGATGTGACAAAGTATGTAACTGCCATGAAAGATCTTTTTATACTTTATTTTACCTTTATTTTAACTTTCAAGATGGTGGCAATCCATTAACCCAGATTCCTAATGATGAGAATACCCCTGCAATTCTTCAATGAACATACAGTATGAGCAAAAAATAACCCCTGCAGTTTTAGAACAACCTAGCCTAGCTATCCAAGAGATAGGCTTCCAAAAACCATGCCTCAACACACTAGTTCTTAACTGCAAATAACTGGAATTTAATCTATTTTCAGATAACGAATTTAACCTATTTCCATTAATCTATACCATTTCATTAATATAAAACCTATTAGCTGCTTAGTGTACAAATTTGAGTTTAGTATAAATCTAAGACTACTGTTTTGCTCTCAGCAGAGGGACTTAGCAGCAAGGATCAGTAAAACTGAATTTCTCATAAACCTAATAAAATGAACAAAACAATGATTCCTACAGGAGAGCTGGATAACAGTTGGTGCTAAGAGCTAAACAAAAATTTTAGATTAACATTCTTAATAGCATTTCATCAAGCTAACACATGGTTTAGCCAAAAGAAAAATAAATATCCCAGAAAAGTTCTCTCTCAAACAAAAAAACTTGTTTCAGTAAGTAACATGAATAATGTTCATCTCGTTATCATTTGACTGTTTTTAATCTTGCCTTTCATGTCACCACAATATGGCCCTTTGAGTTGTAACTAAATTTAAAGGTTACTCTTCACACTAGACTGGCCCTTAGGGATTCTAATCACTAACAACAGATGTCAGATGTAAACATTAAAAACTTATCCTCAACTAAATATGTCATCATCATTCTTGATCTAACTGGTGCTCCTTTCCAAAACTGAAGCTTTGAATCTTTAATGAAAATGTTTATTATAGGAGTGACTGGGTGGCTCAGTGGGTTAAGCTGCTGCCTTCAGCTCCAGTCATGATCTCAGGGTCCTGGGATGGAGTCCTGCATTGGGCTCTCTGCTCAGCAAGGAGTCTGCTTCCCCCTCTCTCTCTGTCTGCCTCTCTGTCTACTTGTGATCTCTATCTGTCAAATAAATAAATAAAATCTTTAAAAAAAAAAAAAAAGACAATTTAAGAAAAGAAAAAAGAAAGGAACCTAGAGAATAGGAGAAAACAATGGTGCCCTAAGAATACAACAGAGACTGGGTGTCTTTTAAACAATAAACATTTATTTCTTACTGCTCTGAAGTCCGGGAAGTCTAAAATCATGGTGCCAGCAGATTCTGTAACTGGTGAGAATCCATTTCCTAGATGGCCATCTCTTCGTTGTACCCTCACAAAGTGGTAAGAGGAAGGGATTTCTCTGGGGTCTCTTTCATGAGAGTACTAATCCCATTAATGAGAGCTTCACTTTCATTACCTAATCAACTCCCAAAGGCCTCACTTTCTAATACCATCACCTTGGAGGTTATGATTTCAACATGAATTTTTTTTTAAGATTTTATTTATTTATTTGCCAGAGAGAGAGAGAGAGAGCACGCACAGGCAGGCAGAGTGGCAGCAAAGGCAGAGGGAGAAGCAGGCTCCCCGCTGAGCAAGGAGCCCAATGTGGGACTCGATCACAGGACGCTGGGATCATGACCTGAGCTGAAGGCAGCCGCTTAACCAACTGAGCCACCCAGGCGTCTCTCAACATGAAATTTGAGGGGACCTAAACATTCAGCCCATAACATTTGGAAATCATTTGATAGAGTTTTAATATTCATAATATATAAAGAACTCCTATTATCCAACAACAAAAAGACAAAACAATTAAAAATTTAAAAATAGACAACTGTTGTTTAAGAGTACAAACTTGCAACCACTAGATGAACAAATCCTGTATATAATGCACAGTAATTATATACAATACGGTATTATAAATTTCAAAGTTGCTAAGAGATTAGATTTTAATTGTTCCCACCACACACAATAATGATAATTACATGATGTAACAGAGGTGTTAGCTAACACTATGGGGGTAATCATATTGCAATATAGGAATGTATCAATTCAATATGCTGTATACCTTAAACTTACACAGTGTTACATATCAACTATATCTCTATAAAAGTAAATTCAAAAACGACTGGGCCTCCCAGGCGTCCCAAAATTAAAACAATTTCTTACACCATTCACAAAAATAAACTCCAAATGGATTAAAGACATAAATGTGAGACCTGAAACCATAAAAACTCTTCAAGAGAACACAGGGGTAACTTCTCTGACATCATTCATAGAACCATTTTTCTAGATACGTCTCCTGAGGCAAGGAAAACAAAAGCAAAAATAAACTACTGGGACTTCAACAAAATAAAAAGTTTCTGAACAGCAAAGGAAACAACAAAACGAAAAGCCTATTGAATGGGAGAAGATATTTACAAATGATATACCCAATAAAAGGTTAGTATCCAAAATATATGAGAGCTTATACAGGGACACCTAGATGGCTCTTTCAAATAAAATAAAATCTTTTTTTAAAAAAAGGAAGAGCTTATACAACTCAACACCAAAAAACTCCAAATAATCCAACTAAAAATGGGCAGAAGACATTAACATTCTCCAAAGACATAAGATGACCAACAGACACATGAAAAGATGCTCAATATCACTCATCATCAGGAAAATGCAAATTAAACCACAATGAGATACCAACACACACCTGTCAGAATGGCTAAAATCAAAAACAAGAAACCAGAACTGCCAAGGATGTGGAGAAAAAGGAACCCTCTTGCGCTACTGGCAGGAATGCAAACTGGTACAGGCAGTGTGAAAAACAGTATGGAGGGTCCTCAAAAAATTAAGAACAGGGGCACCTGGGATGCCTGTGTGGCTCAGTCCATTATGCAGCTGCCTTCAGACCAGGTCAAGATTCCAGAGTCCTGGGATAGAGTCCTGCATCAGGCTCCTTGCTCAGAGGGGAACCTGCTTTTCCCTCTGCCTCTGCCTGCCACTCTGCCTGCTTATGCTCGATGACAAATAAATAAATAAAATATTTTTTAAAAATAGGGACACCTGGGTGGCACAGTTGGTTAAGCCTCAGACTCTTGGTTTAGGCTCAGGTTGTGATCTCAAGATCATAAGATGGAGCCCCACATTGGGCTCCCCACTCACTCAGTGCAGAGTCTGCTAAAGTTTCTCTCCCTTTTCTTCTGCTCCCCCCGACACCCAATCCCCATCCCACCACACACTTTCTCAGGCATGTGCCTTCTCTCTAAAATAAATAAATAAATATTTTTAAGAAATTAAAAATGGGATTACCATATGATCTAGTAATCCCACTACCAGATATTTACCCAAAGAATGCAAAAACCCTAATTCAAAAAAATATACATACCCTTATGTTTACCGCAGCATTATTTACAATAGCGAAGATATGGACACAGCCCAAATGTCCATCCATAGATGAATGGCTATAAAAGATGCGGTATGTAGATGTGTTTGTGTGAGTGTGTGTGTGTGTGTGTGTGTGTGTCTATATGAATGAAATCTTGCCATCTGCAACAACAGGGATGGATTTATAGAGTATAATACTCAATGAAGTCAGTCAGAGAAAGACAATACCATATGATTTCACTCATATGTGGAATTTAAAAAACAAAACAAACAAAAAAAGAAAAATAAGAAAGAAAAGATAAACCCAAAAACAGACTCTTAACTACAAAGAACAAAGAGATGATTATCAGAGGGGAGGTGGGTGGGAGATGGGTGAACTAGGTGAAGGCGATTAATAGTACACTTACCTTGATGAGCACTGAATAATATATAGAACTGTCAAGTCATTATACTGTACACCTGAAACTAGCATAACACTGTATTATATTAACAAACTAGAATTAAAATAAAAAGTTCAATTAAAAGACAAGATTGTCTTTTGTCTTAACTAAAAACTATTTAAAGTCTACTCAAGGTCCTTTCCAACTCTAAAATTCTAGGATTCCAACTATTTTAAAAGCACATTTTCTATTTAGTTATAGATTATCTTTATATTTTCATTACAGAATATCCATACAATGCCTTTCTCTAGAACACTTTTGTGGTCTTAACATAATCAACACACAAAATGTATTTGCAAAAAATTAAATTACATTTCTTTCAAAGTAGTGCTTTAACCAATTGCAGAATGCCCCACAGTTTTCCCTAAACTAAGCTAAATTCAAAGTGCTACATATATACTCAATAAGAACCAAATATATTATTCAAAGTGTTATACACTTACTAGTAACTAAGAATACACTGCTTTT
This sequence comes from Mustela lutreola, assembly GCF_030435805.1. Taxonomy (NCBI): domain Eukaryota; kingdom Metazoa; phylum Chordata; class Mammalia; order Carnivora; family Mustelidae; genus Mustela; species Mustela lutreola. The sequence goes on from NC_081292.1 coordinate 197,301,261, forward strand.
CTCATACCATAAGCAAAAGTGCTAGAAATGGGGTAAGTATCATGTAGGCCAACCGCTTCACTTTATAACGAGGATACTGGAACCAAATGAAGTGATATTCCCAAAATAAATAGCTGATGGTACCACTAGGAAGGAACTCAAATCTTTCTAGCTTCACCTGTTTGAGTTAGTAATCATCAATCATTTCCAGACTAATTAAAGTTTGGGAGAGGAGTAACAATACAAGAAAATCAACAAGGGAGAGGAGTAAAAATCTAAGGGAGATTTTTAAAATAGAAGAAAATAGAACATTTACGGAGAAGTGAGGATGGAGAAGATGTATAACCAGAGAAATGCAATGACAGTAAAGTCAGACAGGAAGAGTTTCAAGGAAAGGGTGACCAAAATTCTCAAATTAAGTAGAAAAGTCAAAAAGAACAAGACTGAAAAATCACTGGAGGGGCGACTGGGTGGCTCAGTCAGTTTAGTGTCTGCCTTTGGCTCAGGTTGTAATCTCAGGGTCCTGGAATCAAGCTCCGTGTTGGGCCCTGTCCAGCAGTTAGTCGGCTTCTCCTTCTCCCTCTGCTCCTCCCCTCTGTTCATGCTGTCTCTCTCTCTCTCTCTCTCAAATAAATAATTTTTTTCTTAAGTCACTGGACAAAGCAATTAGGAAGTCACTGATGATCTAATATATAATATACATCATGAGACAAGTAAGGAGTGAGGATACATAAGTCCAGAAGTGTTCTCTACTCTTTCAAAAAAAGCTGGCAGGAAGACAGAAATAAAAGGAGGGTGGCGATCTGCTAGAAGACACACAGGAACAAAGTCTCTTTTCCTGTGTTGCAGAATACCTTCACGAATTTCTGATCCTAAGAAACAGGCAGAAAAGAAATAATACAATGCTAATAAAATTTGCAAAATACCTACCCTTCCTTCAAATAGCATGAACTCTAACTCCCTCTCAGAAAGTAATATAGGCTATGGCATGAGATGTTTGGGGGAGGAGAGGTGCCCCTTGTTTTTCGTTGTATCCACAAACATTTTAAAAAGAACCTCGCACAAAGGAAACACTAATAAATATTTCTGACTGGGCATTTTAGTTCACCGTCCATATATTATCTATCCTATTAATGCCCCCTACCCTTGTCGCAGCTCCCACGAGTGCATACTGGAAAAGAAACTGGGTCTGGTCCAACACTTACAGTATAAAGTGCAATTAACAGTAAGAAATAAATGCTGTGTGCTAACAGTTCTGATAAAGCAATGTATTCTAAAATGTTCACGTCAGGGGCACCTGGCTGGCTCAGTCGGTAGAGCATGTGACTCTCCAGGTGGTATAGAGAATACTTTAAGTGGGTGAAGAGAGTACTTAAAAATATAATCTTTAAAAAAATTTTTTCAGGGACGCCTGGGTGGCTCAGTTGGTTAAGCAGCTGCCTTCAGCTCAGGTCATGATCCCAGGGTGCTGGGATCAAGTCCCACATCAGGCTCCTTGCTCGGCGGGGAGCCTGCTTCTCCCTCTGCCTCTGCCTGTCATTCTGTCTGCCTGTGCTCGCTCTCTCCCCCCCTCTCTCTCTCTGATAAATAAATAAAATCTTTAAAAAAAAAATTTTTTTTCAAAGATTTTATTTATTTATTTGATAGAGAGACACAGTGAGAGAAGGAACACAAGTGGGGGAGTGGGAGAGAAGCACGCTTCCCACTGAGCAGGGAGGCTGGCTGATGCGGGGCTCAATCTCAGAACCCTGGGATCATGACCTGAGCCAAAGATAGATGCTTAATGACTGAGCCAGCCAGGCACCCCTAAAAAATTCTTTTAAATAAAAAAAAAGTTCATGTCATTTACCCACAGGCTTATTTCTAACCTTATTTCACACAGACTATACATAAATTATATATGTATTCTTGTAATCTAGCAGTCTTAGTTGTCATACCCATCCCACAGATTAAAAAGTGTTTAAAAAAAACAAAAACAAAATCAAGTCTATTGCATCCAAAATTCTACTAAAGTCATTCTCAGGGGTGCCTGGATGGCTCAGTCATTGGGTATTTGCCTTCAGTTCAGTTCATGGTCCTGGGGTCCTGGGATCAAGCCCCGCATGGGGCTCCCTGCTCAGCAGGGGTCCTGTTTCTCTCCCTCCTATTCCCCCTGCTTGCGTTCCCTCTCTTGCCGTTCCTGTCAAATGAATAGATAGAATCTTTCCAAAAAAAATAAAAATAAAGTCATCTTCATTGCTTCTAAAAATGATTCAAAGACTAGACGATTTAACTAAAAGGAGGAAATAGTTTGGTAATATGGGAGTCTCTTCCACATGTGTAAGTACTATGCAAGATAGCCAAAATTCACGATTTCGTATTTAGTTTTTTTCTAGCAGATATCAATCAAATCAGAATATAATTCTCCTTTGGTAGATAGAAATCTAATATATGCAATTTATCCACCTGGAATGGTCCATGGGATATTAATTTGTAACTAAAACCAAATCAATGTTACCTTGTCTAATTTAGTTTAGCACTATTTCTTTTATAAATATTTCATAAAAAATTCTCAGGATGCCTAGTCAGTTAAGCATCTGCCTTCGGCTCAGGTCATGATCCCAGAGTCCTAGAATGGATCCCCACATCAGGCTCCCTGCTCAGCAGGGAGTCTGCTTGAGATTCTATCCCTTTCCCTCTGCCCCATCCCTGCTTGTGCACATGCTGTCTCTAAAATAAATAAAAATAAATCTTAAAATAAAATGTAAATTCCCAAACTCACTGTCCAGATAATTCAGATTAAGTAGGCAGTTCCCAAGAATCTGCATTTCAAACATTATCTAGTCCAATCCCATAATACTATAACTGAGAAAACTATGTTGAGTCATCTGTTTCAGAGAGTTCAGGTCTCATTAATTCAAGACAGGAGTCTCCTTACTACACCATTTAAACCATTTTATAGTTGAAGAAATGGGAACAAAGAATAAATTACTAATAGATCATTTGGGTGAGTAAGCAATCTTAGAATATTTCCTGGCTATAATTCCTTTCTATTATTCACTAATTTAGTATTTCTTAAACATCTTCTATCTGCATGCAATATGATAGATTACAAAACAGTTTAAGATATGAACTCTGGGGCACCTGGGTGACTCAGTCAATTAAGCATCTGCCTTTGACTCAGGTCATGATCCCGGGGTCCTGGGATCAAGTCCAGCAGCTGGGCTCCCTGCCCAGCGGGGAGTCCGCTTCTCCCTCGGCACCTCCCCCTGCTTGTGTTCTCTTGAGCACATGCTCTCTCTCATGAATAAATAAAATCTTAAAAAAAAAAAAAAAAAAAAAAAAAAGATATGAACTCTGTCCTCAAGAAGCAATTATCAGTTAGGAGGACAAAGCAAATACACATAACTGATATTCAAAAGCAAGGCAATAAGTGCCAAAATAGTTGGTATGGCCATTTATAAACAAATAAAATAGTTGGTGTGGCCATTTATAAAATTAACTAATTTATACTGACTTCATCCTGTATCTTTTATGGTTAGAATTTACCCATCGGGGGTGCCTGAGTGGCTCAGTGGGTTAAAGCCTCTGCCTTCGGCTCAGGTCATGATCCCAGGGTCCTGGGATCGAGCCCCGCATCAGGCTCTCTGCTCAGCAGGGAGCCTGCTTCCCTTCCTCTCTCTCTGCCTGCCTCTCTGCCTACTTGTGATCTCTCTCTCTGTGTCAAATAAATAAATAAAATCTTTAAAAAAAAAAAGAGTTTGGCCCTGTTCAAATGGTAAGAGAAACTCCTCACCAGGATCATCTTCCTGATCATATGTGGTAGACTGAAGATCCCAATTCTTCATTTCCTAGCAACAGGATCACATGTCCATATATTACCATGGCCTCATTACAGCCAGAATGTACTTCACTACTTATTGCCTTTGGTCTTGGTAAAATGGGATGTCAGAGGAACAAGAATCTGAAAATGCCTGGTAGGACTGAGTTTGTCTCCTGGTACTTCTGCCATTGCTATAAGACAAGCTTCCCCCAGAGAGGAGTTACCCATCCCTCTAGCTTCGGCCCAAGAATGAGACAAATGAAGCAGAATAAACACTTCTTGTTGTATGTCACTATGATTTTGTGGTTACCAGCTATTATGCAGCAAAAGTTGACTGAATCACAATATTTTGAAAATCCAAACAATTAAGACTGACTATATAAATCAGGGTCCTCAAACTTGCCTAAGGGAGAATCTTTCAGGATCTCTCTGGGACCTATATTATTTTAAAACTTAAAACAGTATAGGTCCCAGTGAGATCCTTTCAGTACATCTAGATTATAGTGACAGAGATACGAATTTTATCAAAAACCACAGGTGATAGGGCACCTGGGTGGTGCAGTCTATTGAGTGTCTGACTGGTTTGGGCTTAGGCTGTGATCACATGGTCATGAGATCCAGCCCTGCATCTGGCTCTGCATTCAGCACAAAGTCTACTTAAGACTCCTCTCCCTCTCCGTCTATTCCCCCTGCTCATGCTCTCTCTCAAATAAATAAAATCCTTTTTAAAAGGTGGGGGGGTCATGAGGGTGGAGGAGGTGTATCAGTCAATTAAGCATCATGATCCCAGGCTCCTGGGATGGAGCCCTCCATCGGACTCCTCCTGCTTGTGCGTGCATTCTCTCTCTCACTCTTGCTCTCACTCCTTATTAAATAAATAAATAAAAATCTTGGGGGAAAAAAACACATAAGTGGCCCTGTTGCAGTGTCCACATATTAAGAAATACAAAAATAAAGATTACTAATTTCCAATTCCCTAACAATATTTATTGATTTCAGTGCTCAAGAACCCTAACTAAATAGATGAATCTTCTTTTAGACAATGTGTGTATTCCTAAAGAGATGTAAAACTGAAATCTAATCAAGGGAGGCACACAGGCTGGCTCAATCAGTAGAGCATGCAACTCTTGACCTCCAGGTTGTGAGTTCAAGCCCAAGAGTTTACTTTAAAAAAGAAGAAAGAAATCAAGTGAATTATTTCAAATGCAGGAAGATTCAACTAACAATGATGTCAGTCCAGCCATTAGACACATGCAAGCCAGCCATGGAGAAGAAGAATTATGATGTGATGCAGAATCCTGAGTTCCTTCAGATGTCCTGGAGAACCTTCCAGGAGTGAATCCCAAGAAAAAGGCCATTTGAAATGTCATGGGCTCCCTGGCCTCCCGGGCAACCCAAGGATGGCAAGAAGGACAAGAATGAGGTGGAAAAGAAGACTGGAGGAAAGGGAAGCTGACCCTGCTCAAGGGCCTGCACAGAGTAGGGTGGGTTAGAGGGTTACATATGTTATCTGTAGCCATTACAACCTAAATAAAGAGGGACAACTTTTTTTCCAAAAAAGAAATTTTAACAGAAACTGATTCTATAGTAAATATTGCATTGTATTATATCCTTTTATTAAAATTAAGAATTCATTTATAAACCAAACAAGCACATATTTTTCTATAAATTCTAATTTTTTGCATATAAAATAGTCTTAGAATTAAGGAATCCAAGAACCAGATACAGTAAGCGGGAAAGAGGGATTCAAATGAAATAAAGGATTTATCCATGCCCCCAAAGAGGGATGTGATATCAGCCAGTCTTCTAGTACTTTTTTTCCTATCAGCAACACTATCTGCACCTGTCTGGTTACATCACTACATCTATGTATCCCAAGTCCACACAGGCTCTCTCTAGTCACCTTGCACCTAACAAAACTATACTAGCCACTGTAGTATCAGGAAAGGTATAACACATTTAGAACCATGACATCTGCATAACCAGTGCTGAATGACAATCCTATCAAGCATCCCTACTTCCTTTCAGAGGCTAATCTAGTGAAGGCACTACTCTATCTTACGTTCCCAATTAGAGTAAGCTGATGTTATCATTAATGTGATAGGTAAGGGTACAGGCTATAATCCTGGCTCCAAAATATACTTTGTGGTGAGTTATTTAAACTCTCTGTACTTCACTTGTCCTCTCTGTAAAAGGAACATAATTAGACCTGGAGTGTAGAACTGTCATGAGGATCAAATGAGAAACTACATGTAAAGCTATTAGAACAGTTGCTTCTCCCTCTCTGCTCAATGAGGAGCCGCTCCCCCTGCTTGTGCATGCATTCTCTCTCTCACTCTTGCTCTCGTTCTCTGTTTAATAAATAAATAAAAATAAACACCAGCTATTATTATTACTATTATTACTGTGAAATCCAGCTTCTCAAATTTTGGCAGCCAGTACTATGTAATATTAGAGAAAAAAAAAGACCAATACCACTTTAAGTAGTGATTCTGTCAATCCCTCCATTTTAAGGGACATTATTCTATTTTATTTACCAAATACAAATTAAATGTATTTTTAAATCAATGTTCTTTCCCTTACTGTTATCAGTTCTGATCACAAAATGAAAAGCCTGTAACTATAAATGAGAATCTACATTCTCAAAAGGTTAAGAATAACAAAGAACACGCAAAGTCTATGTTCTGACATTTCTGATCACAGAATGACTGCTTAAACCTAAAGCCTTTTACTCTCTTCATATTTTACAGTAATCACAAGACTTACAGCTAGAGAATTTCAATAGCTAATACAAAATAAAGAAACCGAGAAAAAAATTGTTCATTTTTATCCCGAAAGGAATTGTGATGTTTGAAGAATATTAAAATGTCAGTTTCAAAATACATTCAATTCAGAAGTTCGAATTCTTTTAATATAACTACATAGATTTATCATAAATATAATAGACAATGAACCAATATCAAAAGCACTAAAGGAAACTTTAAATTTTCTCTCAGAATTTTCCCAATGCATACTTTTAAAATGGAAATAAGCAAGCAACCTCTGTGTCCAGCAGAGCAATAAGAAATTTATTGAACGTGAAAAGTACACACTTGTAAAAATTTAAAAGCTGTTATATTGTCCCTTGTTCATCTCTAAATGCATAATCAATTTGGCCATCCTACACCAAACTTAAGAATTATATGTACAGTTCAGTCCCAAAAATTTCTAAAAGCATTATCACCAAAAGACTGCTTGAAAACTAACTGTAAACAGAAATGAGGCTTTCTCTGAGGTGTCTGGGAACTAAAAAGAAAATATCCTAAGGAAAGGAGGACTACCATTTCCCTTTAAGCTTAGTAAAATGTCAAAGAACTTTCAGGACTCAAATATGCTAGCCGTCTGATGTGAGGTCAAAGTTGTCCCAATGACAAGAAAGCCAACAGATGCCAGATGACTGAAATATAAAGTTATCGAAAATACTTTTAAGCCCAGTCGTAATCCCAAAAGCATATAAAATACGAGTGTATTTACGTTAAAAAGATGAAAATAAAATTACCAAAATGCTTTGGAACAAAAGAAGACTGACGAAAAACAATCAACAGTGTTATACAATGTAGTGAGAATGTCAAAGTTCTGGCTTCCTCGACATTCATCCAATTCATTCGGTAGCATTTCGGAATAATGAAAGTAACATGGATTCCCAAAGAATGATCTAAATCTAAAAATAAGGCGAAAGTGTGTGTTCTATAGTTGATGTTCTTTTAACTGTGAGCCAAATCCGCTTCTTTATGTTAAAAAAAAAAAAAATCTACAGCTCTGTTTCCAAAGATCTCATAATAGACACTGTTCATTGGCGATTAAAATATTATTTTTAATCCTTGCATTACCTCACAGCTAAAAATGTCAAGATACCACACCCAATATGTCTTTCCCCCCAGCCGTGGGGGATGGGGAGGGGGCTACGCGAGCAGGGATTCGAAACTACACAAAAACAGGCAGGCTCGGTTCCCTCGAAGGAACCGGAGGGGCGCGCAGGTACCGGACGCGGCTCCCTCCACAGCGATCGCGGGACGCGTCGCGAAGGGCGAGCGCAGGCCTCGGCCTCTGCGGGCTCCGTCGCCCGCCACGCGCAGGGCCAGCGGCCCGACGCGCCGCGCGGGGCTACTCACCGGCCGCCGTGCTGACCAGCAGGACCGTCCACAGGAGCGAAGGTGCCCGCCGGGGCCGCTGCAGCGAAGAAGTCATCCCTGGGCCAGCCGAGAAGCAGGAGGGCAGAGGAAAAAAAAGAAAAAAAAAATATATATATATATATATATATGGAAAGTAAACACGGGCGAAGAGGTGCGGCCGGGAGGCTGGTCCTCGCTCCCGTCTGACTCGCCCGGCCCGTCGGTATTACAATGCAGTTTGAAAGGACAAATGGCAGATAAAAGGACCTAGCTGCAGAGCTTTCATTCCGCCGCAGAAATTCCCTTCATTTCTCTCCCTCGCGGCCGGGGAGGCTCACTCGCCGAGGACCGGGTGCCGCGGCCGCCCGAACTGAAGGCATGTCCGTGTGGAGCAGCAGAGAGACGGGAAGAAAGCCCCGCAGTTATTTCCCTCGTAGTTTCACGATGTCGAAAAAATATCCAGGTCTGCGAGAAAACATAGCCGGGGTGCAGGGGGGTGGCAGGCGGGGGCTTCGATGGCGGGGCTGAGGATCAGACCAAGTGCCCGACTGCCGCGAAGGGCGAAGCCGGGCGGGCGGCGGCGGCGCCCGGCGGCCCGAGTCGCATCGCCCGTGGCTCCGGGAGGGCAGGATTCCTTCTTAAGTTTCGCTTCGGTGCTTCCTTCACTCGGATGGCGAGAACAACAAACCCCGTTCCTCGACCGGATCGAACGAGGCGGCTGCCTCCATGGACAAACCCACAGCGCCTTCGAGCCTTCGCCCAACAATCCTGCGAGGTTCTGCCAGGGCCCGGCCGGGGCGCCGAGGGGCGGTAGGAAGCGGGGGAGGGGCAGGGTCAGCAGGCAGGGCCCCGAGCTCCCCGAGACGGCGGGCGGAGGGGAGGTGCGGGGAGCTGCCCTTTCCAGCCCTCCCGGCTTCGCTCCTCTCTCTTTCTCTCTTTTTTACTGCGGCCTCTCGATCTTGCCTGAGGTCAATTCCACGAAGAAAAGCCTCGTCTTCTCCCGTCAATGGCTCCTGTGAGCGAATCACAACCCCCGCCCCGAGGAAGCCGCTGCCGCCGCCGCCGCCGCCGCCTCGTTCTCCCGCAGCTCAGGGCTCCGGGCGGAGCTCGGGCGTCGCGGGCCGAGGGCGGGGGGCGGCGGGAGGGCGGAGGTAGGTGGCTGGCTGAGGAGGGGGGGTGGGCGACGAGGCGGCGAGACACCCCGCACCCCTCCGGGAAGCACTTCCAGTGGCTCCGAGCAGACCAGACACAAAGGGGGGAGTCGCCGCAGCTGCCAGTCTGCGGCGCTCCCGGTCACCGGAGTCGCCCCGCCTCCGCCGCCGCCTCCGCCTCCTCCTCAGTCTCCGGCTCTTCCCGGCCCTGTCTGTCTCGGACCTGTGGTGCAGCGCGGGCGGCGGCGGCGGCGGCCGCAGTGGCGGCGGCGCGAGGAAGCCCGCACTGCGCCTGCGCGCTCGCGGCCCCGCCCGGCCCCGCCCCTCGCTCCCGGGCTCTCTGAGAGCAACTCCGCGGCCCGCGCGTGGCGTGTCTCTCCCGGCCGCCGAGGGCAGGGTGGGGTCCCCGGCAACCCACAGCGGGCGGCAATGGCCTTTTTCCCTCACGCGCACGAACCTTCTATACGTGCGCGCTCGGGATCTGTGTGTGTGTGTGTGTGTGTGTTGAAGAGAGAGTGGCCACATCTTTTGTCCAGCCTTGGCCAACTCCTCGGAGCCGCGGTTGAACCTCGGACCGAGGTGTCGCGGTCCCCTCCGGGATTCCTGGAGTGAAGCCTTAAGAGGCGGAACTGCCGTCGTCGTCTCTTGGGGCCGGAGCCTGCCTCTCCATATCCCGAAGAATCCAGAAGAACCCTCCTTTCCCAGAACCGCAGACCTCGGCCTCCTCGGGCTCCCCTCGCTGACTCAGACAAAGCCGGACTCGGAGAGACCACCCTAAATTGATATTTTTGCTCTTATCGGTGTGCGGCTTCTCTCCAGCGCCCACCACCGAACCCCTTCTTAGCTGACACACGTATTGGCCGTTTGAAAGGGTGCGAAGTCAGAAAGAAATCTCTCTTTTTTTAAATTCTATACAATGTATCTGCGTCTCTGTCTTTGCCGCGCGGTCCGCACTTAGAGGTGGGCCTTTATTCACAAAGGCTGTGGGCCTTAGGGGCTTTTTAGGACCCGTGAAAGGAAAATTGCGGTGAGGAGCTGCTGCCCCAGAGTCAGGAATGAGTTCGCACCCAAGGAGATGAAAAGGTCCTGTTGGTACCGAAGCTTCCTGGAAAGAATCTGTTTAGTCGGTTCTTTGAATTGCAAAAACCCAAGCGACCAGGATAAGAGAAGGAATTCTCCCCCCTCCCCCCTCCCCCCTCCGCCCTGGAGCCTCTGCACACCTCCTGCGGGATCAGGTCGACTTGGGTGGGATTTTGCTGGGGAGAAAAGGAAGAAAGCGACGTGCATGATGCCATGATCGGAAGTCTGTGTTTAATTCTGAGCTGCCAGGTGGAAATTTTGCGTGGGAGGTCGATGTTAGAGGTGAAGTCTAGCCTGCCTTCTAATAAGAAGGCTTATTCTGAAGGCTGGTTTGACTGGTCTTTCAGTGTGGAGGTCAGTTCCAAAGACACATTCATAGATACACTCCTGAAGTCATACCCTTTATTTGCGTGTTCAAGTCCCCCTTTATCTCTTTATCTGAACTTGAGGTAAATAAACCTCCATGTTCCTTAAACTAGTTGTTGTTATCATACTAAATATGTAGTATGATTGTGGGTTTTAATAATACCAACCCAGGATTCTCAGAAAGAAATATTTCTATATAGTAAAATTCCTGAAAGAGAAAAAAATTAGGAGCTTTGATTCATTACCTTTACTACTATATTTTGCCATTTGACTTTCAAGAAATAAGATCTAGCACCCAGAGAAATGGGATTTGGTAAATTAGAGGTGCAGAACGTTTGTTAATTAGTAGGATACTGTTCTTTCTCAAATTGGGATTATTCTATTTTTATTTACATAAAATTTTTCCCAAGATACATTAAGTACCCTTATACATATTACAAATGTATGGTAAAATATATAAAAAAGAAGAACGGATCCTAGGAAATTCATATTAAAAAAATATATATACCACTGACTTGGTAGGAATAATTAGTAGACAACTAGATAGGCAACCCTCTTCCCTTTTCTGTCGTTCTTTGTAGCATCTCAGTTGGGACATAGCTATTCACTCACTATGAGAAAGACCATCAGGGAAGAATTAGAACTGGGCCATCAGTATGTCCACAAAGACCAAACAGACAATACAAGTCAAGCTCAAGTGAAAACAAAGGATTGGCAGGGCAGGCAAGGTCTGGTATCTACACCAGTCAGGATAGGCTAGATTGTAACAAACATCTCAGCATCTTATGGCCACAAAAGTTTTATTTCTCACATTACCTGTTTGATGCAAGTCATCAGGAAGCCTGTTACAAGTAGGATTCTTTGGGAAACAGGAGTATTGAGTAGTACTCTCAAGAACAACCTCTGGAGACTGAGGGTCCAAAAAAAAAAAATCACTGGAAATGGAGAACTTGAACTACAGTGCAGTTGCAACTGAGGCTTCAGCCAGTTCTGCAGGGAATCTGGAGCTGGAATGACCCTTCAGCATTGTCCTAAATTGGAACAGAAGGCCTGATCATTATACCTTCCCACCAACGTGTCATTGGATGTGGGCTGCACCCAGGAAAGGAAGGTGACCCTTGGATGAAAGGACTCTCTTTCCTTTTTTTTCTTTCTTTTTTTTTTTTTCTTTAAGATTTTATTTATTTAACAGAGAGAGAGAGAGAGATCACAAGTAGGCGGCAGCGGGGGGGTGGGGGGGGCAGGGAGCCGGCTCCCCGCTGAGCAGAGAGCCCAATGCGGGGCTGGATTCCAGGGCTCTGAGACCATGACCCAGACGAAGGCAGAGGCCTAACCCATTGAGCCACCCAGGCGCCCCAAGAGGACTCTCTTTAGCCAAAACCAACCCTCAGAGAGGAATCCAGCTGAAAGCTGTTAGCCACCAGCATTTCCAATAGTTGGGAGAAGTTATGCTGTAGTCCTAAAGGGTGGGTCGGGGGAGCTCATCACAATATCCACTACATGGATTCTGCTCATTTTAGTCACTGAGGTCATCAGACTACTGGAAGCTATACTGAGATACATGCTTTCAAGACTGCTACAGTTAGGGGAGCACCTGGCTGGCTCAGTGGGTAGAACATGTGACTCTTGATCTTGGGGTCTTGCATTCAAGCCCCATGTTAGGTGTAGAGCCTCCTTTAAAAAGAAAAGAAAAGAGAGCTATAGTAAGGATCATAAAATTTAATTGCTAATACTGCAGTGTTTTTGCTCTAACCATTAAAATGCTTCCACTCAGAAGCAATACACCTTACTTCCAATCACATTTTATTGGCCAAAGAAGTCACATGACCAAACGTAACTTCCAGAGAAAAAGGAAATGTAATATTATACCATGTTACTAGAACCATCGTGTGCAAGGGGGAAATAATCACCAGTACTCTAATCACCAAAAGCCCAAGTAGGATAGGGCAGTCTTCTAACATAAGGGGAAAACTCTGGCATAAGAAATTAAGAAATGAAAGGAGCAACACAGAAATCCAAGGGGACAAACAGTGTCTATAAAACTGATGGATCTTCACTCTGTATTAAGGCCTCTCATTGATTATAGCTTTCCTCTGAAGTAGAAGACTTGTAAAAGGAAAGCCCTGGTTTTAGGGAGGGTCTAAAGAAACTCAGCAAATTATTAGGATACTCATTGGAATAAGGAACTAGGCAGAATCCTCGTTATATGAATAAGGATAAACAGGAGTTACCCAAGCTCAGAGATACTGAATACTTCTAAGAATAAATTTTTATCATTACAAAGGGATAATGTCAAAGAAAAGTATAAGAAAAACTCTTAGCTCTAGAAGAAAAATAATACAGGTGCCCACACAGTACAGGGTCAAAATAATGAAAGGCAACTTGAGGCTGCTTAGAAACTTCAGGACTTAATCTTTAGGGCTAAACTGAGAAATGGGACATGGCGTAGTCTCCTTTTGGAAGATTAAGGTATAGTTGTGGGGAGAGGGGAAAACCCAATTGTGGAGTACAAGGAAAATGAGATTGGAGATTGACACCCCCCTCCACCTCCAATAACCTCTGGACCTAAAAGCAACCTTAAATTTCTCTCTTTCTAAAATAAGCAAAGCTTAGGGGTGCCTGAGTGGCACAGTCAGTTGGGCATTCCCCTCAGGTCATGATCCCGAGGTCGTGAGATCCAGCTCCCAGTTGGGCTCTGTGCTCAGCACAGATTCTGCTTGGGATTCTCTCTTCCTCTGCACCTTGACCCCTTAAGATAAATATATAAATCTTTAAAAAAGGAAAAAAATATATTAAGAAAGGCTTAAAAATTATAAGAAGAAAACTTTGTATTTGGAACTTAGATCTATTATCCCATTTCTTTCCTTCTCCTTTTGTCTAACTTTTGAAATTTTAGTTAGCCCAGCATCTGGGGTCACCCTTCCCTTCCATTTAGAACTAAATAAAATCATTTGAGCTTCCCATCCTGAGTGACTAACGGCAAGAGAACACAGCGTCTCCTAGGCATTGAAAGATCCCAGTGGAAGACATATTTTCCACAAGTTTACCTGATTTGCTCTGGACTTCTCTACTGATATCTTGTAAGAGATTTTCCTTGCTGATGCCAGACACTGAACTCTGCTTTCCTCCAAACAATAGGATAGTTTATTTATTCTCCAAGCTATACCAAAATATGGCAAAAAATTTTACTAAGGCTTAGACTTTGGAAGAAGCAGAAGGAGGAGGAAAAAGATAGCTAACACTTGAACAATGCAGGAGTTGGGAGCACCAACCTCCATGAAATTGAAAATTTACATATAACTTTCTTTTATTTTTTTTATATAACTTTTCACTCCCCCAAAACTTAATTACTGATAGCCTACGGTTTGATTAGAAGCCTTATCGATACCATAAACAGACAATTAACACATATTTTGTATGATATATGTATTATATACTTATTCTCACAGTAAAAAAGCTAGAGGAAAGAAAATGTTATTAAGATAATCACAAGGGGTGCCTAGTCGGTTGGGCATCTGCCTTCACCATGGGTCATGATCCCAGGGTCTTGGGATGGAGTCCCACATCAGGCTCCCTGCTCAGGAAAATCACAAGGAAGATGGGGTGCCTGGCTCCTCAGTTGGTAGAGCCTGTAATTGTAGCTCTCTAGATCATGAGCTTGAGCCCCACATTGGTCATAGAGCTTACTTAACAAAGAAAAACAAAGGAACAAGCATACAAACAAAAACTAGGTGTGCTTGGCTGGCTCAGTCAGCAGAGCATATGACTCTTAAACTCTGGGTTGTGAGTTCAAGCCCTATATTGAGTATAGAGATCCCTTAAAAAATAAAATCTTTTAAAATATTGATAAAGTAAAATAAGATCATTAAAAAAAAAATAAGGGGTACCTGGGTGGCTCAGGGTTCTGGAATCAAGCCCTACATTGAGCTCCCTGCATAGTGGGGAGTCTGCATCTCACTCTTTTTCTCCCTCTGCACCTCTTTCCCTGCTCGTGTTCTCTCTTTCTGTCTCAAATCAATAAAATAAAATCTTTTAAAAAATAATAAAAGAAAAAAGAAAAAGAAAATCATAAGGAATAGAAAAAAATTTAGAGTACTTTACTGTAGTCGTAAAAATGTGTGTGTAAGTGGATTCCCATAGTTCAAACCCCATCATTCAAGGGCCAACTGTATAATCTAGTAAAGGAAATCTTTTTTTTTAAGACTTTATTTATTTGAGAGTGAGAGAGAGCGTGAGAGGGGCCTGGGTGGCTCAGTGGGTTTGGCCTCTGCCTTTAGCTCAGGTCATGATCTCAAGGTCCTGGGATGGAGCCCCAAATAGGCTCTGTTCTCAGTGGGGAGCCTGCTTCCCCTCTCTCTCTGCCTGCCTCTCTGCCTACTTGTGATCTCTCATTGTCAAATAAATAAATAAAATCTTTTAAAAAAAGAAGAAGAAGAAGAAGAAGAAGAGTCTCTGGCTTAGGAAACAAGCAAAGGCCTTGAACTGGTTAGAACAATCTTGGTCTATTTGAGGAATAAAAGGAAGGCCAGTTTTTACACCTGAAACTAATGTAACATTATGTGTCAACTGTATCTAGATTAAAAAAAAAACAATTTAAAAATATTTTTTCCGGTTGAAATAAGAGGGGGAAAAAAAGAAAGGAAAAAGAAGGAGGTCAGTTTACTGGGGCATGGGAGATAAAGTCGGAGAGGTAGGGATGTGCTACGTTATACAAGGCTAGTAGGTAAAAATAAGGGTGTGGATCATTTGCCTATTTGCTCTCAGTTCATTACCTTCCCCTTTCTTCTTTGTTCAGGGACTGACTTCTACAAACTTAATTTCCAAGACTCCCTTGTCCGCTGGCTTCCAGTTAGCTGCAGCCTATGGGACGTACAAGGTTAAAAATCCTTAGAATGACACAAGGCTCTTTCATTCATTCTTCTGTTCAGCAAATAATTATTTTCTATGGTGCTCCAGGCTCTATACTAGACTACTGTGGATACAATAAGCAAAACAGTCAGTCTCTGCTCTTGCAAAGCTTTGTGATACCAGAGAGCTTACACTTCCTCAAATACACATGCCTTTGTGCTTGATGTTTTATTTGCCAAGAATGCACTTTCCCCTTCTGTCTCCTTAATTTTTGTTCACAACACCCATCTCAAACAGTAATAGCTCTAGGAAGATTCCCCTGATCCCACAGCCAAACAGAATTAATTATCCCCTTTCCGTAATACTTTTTTTTTTTTTTTTTAGTAAGCTCTAGGCCCAACATGGGGCTTGAACTCACAAACCTGGAGATCAAGAGTCACCAGCTCTACTGACTGAGCCAGCCAGGCACCTCTTCTTAGCATTACTTCTATACCTTTTCTAAGCTACTAATACTGTGCTTGTCGGGTTGCATTTTCATTACTTGCTTTTGTTTTCTCCTCACTAGATTAAAAAGAGGGACGATCTCTTATTTATCGCTCTATTTCCAGCAACAAACGCAGTAACTAGCATATAACAGGGCCTTAATAAAGACTGCTGAAATGAACTAAATTGGAATTCTTTGGCACTGCCCTTATGACAGGGTAAATAGGAATGGTGCTGAGATCTTGGAATTCCTAGAATCTATAAATCTTCCATTTGCCCTAGGAATAGGGTAGTTAGGATAACAATCAATCTTCATGAACACAGTCATTTTGCCTCTGGCTATATAATTTAAGGATACTTTCATGTTTCATTCTATAATAAAATAGCCTTTTTCAAGTTAAGATCACTATTTATTAAGTTGTGTTATTACACCCACAGTATTAATTCTTCATACCCACGTTTAAGAAAGCAAGAAATGATAGGACAAACATTCACTAACTTAGATAAAGTCAAGGGAAAGGGCCCAAGTCAATGAGTCAATGAGGTTTGACTCATGGGATAGATAAATATTTTATTTAAAGAAACCAGTGTGTCAAAGTAATAATGACTTAAATTTCATAGTGAGTCTTTTTTAAAAAAGATTTTATTTATTTGTCAGAGAAAGAGAGAGACTGAGAGAGAGAGAGAGAAAGAGAGCACGATCAGGGCTAGTGGCAGGCAAAGGGAGAAGGTGGCTCCCCGCTGAGCAAGGAGCCCAGAACCCTGGGATTATGACCTGAGCAGAAGTCAGACGCTCAACTGACTGAGTCACCCAGGCATCCCAAACTTAATAATGAGTCTACAAAAGAGCATGAAATAGTGGCCCACTTAAAGAAAAATAATGGGTGCCTGTGTGGCTCAGTCAATCAAGTGTCCAACTCCTGATTTCAGCTGAGGTCATGATTTCAGGGTTGTGAGATCTAGCCTGGTGTCAGGCTCCACGCCCAGCATGGAATCTGTTTAAGATTCTCTCTCTCCCTCTCCTTCTGCCTTTCCTCCCCTCTCTAAAAAAAAAAATTTTCAAAAATTAAAAAAATAAAAGAAAAATATTTCCTGGAATCTTATTCATGCTTTTCAGTTGACTTGCTACGGAAATTTTTTTTTCAGAGATAAATTCAGGTCAGCCCCAGAAATGTGTTCATATTTTGAGTGAGTACATTTACACTTATATAAATGTGTATTTTACAGGATTAGAATCGGAAGTCCTATTTATTTATAGTTTACATGATTACAATCTGAAAATAACTGGCTTTAAGATTTATGCTTTGTGGGCACCCAGGTGGCTCTGTTGGTTAAGCACTCAGCTCTTCATTTTAGCTCAGGTTGTGATCTTGAGGTCATGGGATCAAGCTCCAAGCTGGGCTCTGCATGTAGCAAGGAGTCTCCTGAGAGTATCTCCCTCTGCCCCCTCCTCTGCCTGCACCCGTGCGCTCTCACTCTCTCTCTTCTTCTCTCCCTCTCTCTAAAATAAATAAATTTTTTAAATCTTTAAAAAAAGATTGATGCTTTCATAGGATAAATTCGCTCAAATTCTGCGCAAATATTGCTCTAAGAATATCAATAAAATTCTGGGACTGTATCCTAATAAAGTATTAAGAAAGTCAGACAGAGGGCTGCTTGGGTAGCTCAGTCGGTTGAGCATCAGACCCTTGATTTTGCTTTAGGTCATGATCTTAGGGCTGTGAGATCAAGCCCCATGTTCAACCCCCCTAAATAAATAAATAAATCTTTAAAAAAATAAAAGGGCAGACAAGGGGCCCTGGCTAGCTCGCTCATTCAGTAGAGCACATGACTCTTGCTCTCGGCATTGTGAGTTCAAGCCCTACATTGGGTGTAGAGATTACTTAAATAAAAACTTTTAAAAAATAAAATAAAATCTTAAAAAAATTTTTTTAACTATAGAAGCTACAGGATAGCTACTGAGCATAAATAAACTCTTATATTAAGCTACAGAAGTTATAGGATAGTTATTGAGCATAATCTAACTTATATAGAGTAATATAATATGTGTTACCTTCAACAGATAAAGTACTTAAACAACAGACAACATCAGTGTAAGACTGTTATGATGTCAGAGAATTTTTACAAAACCAGGACATGATTCACAAATGAGAATTATGAAGGAAAATAGCTAAGTACATTTTTAAATTTTTTTTAAGATTTCATTTATTTATTTGACAGAGAGAGAGATCACAAGTAGGCAGAGAGGCAGGCAGAGAGAGATGGAGAAGCAGGCTCCAGCTGAGCAGAGACCCCGATGCAGGGCTCAATCCCAGAACCCCTGAGATCATGACCCAAGCCAAAGGCAGACGTTCAATCAACTGAGCCACCCAGACACTCCTAAATATTTTTTTAATTACAGAAACAAACCAAACTACTGGACATACCATAAATAATACAAAGACTCAAGGGGATCAACATAAGGGTCTGGAGTACCTGACTTGAGTCATGGGTACCAAGGGTACACAGACACAAAGGAAATTACAAAGACTGGCCATCGGAAGAAAATTATTTTTTTTAACTTTTATTTATTTAAGTAATCTCCATACCCAACATTGGGCTCAAACTCTTGGCCCCAAGATCAAGATTTGCATGCTTCTCTTACTGAACCAGCCAGATACCCCTGGGAGAAAATTATTTGAACCCTCTCCTTTTCTCCACTACCGTGGTGGGTGTGGTTGACTGTTCCTTACCGTATCTTCTCACAAGACTTTGAAGATCAAGCAATTCCTGACCAAGAAAAAAAAGCAGAATCATCCCATTCCCCAGTGGATTCAGATGATAACTGGTAATAAAATCAGATACAACTCTAAGAGGACACATTGGAGAAAAACTAACCTGGGTTTATAAGGAATCGCATTAAGTTGGCATGCAACACATTTATGTTACATGAAGGTCACTTGCTTGTAACGTATCACTCTGCAATCACTACTACCTGAATAATGGGCACATTTGATTGGGAAAATGATTCTTCTCTGTTACTATGCTTCTGCACTATTAGGTTGGCTCATTAATAAATATGAGAACTTCTGTTTGGAAAAAAAAGGAAATTATTGAAACCACAGTGGTTAAAAGAATAAAGTGGGTGGGTTATGGAAGAATTTGAGTAGTTCTACATTTTTAAGATTTGGTTAATTCTATATAGTGAGAGAACCATCAAGTTATCAAGTCATTGGATCAATTCAAGGAATACCTTTTCTTTTAAAACCCATGCAGAATGGTAATATTTGACATCCACAGAGTATCTTCTCACATCAGTAAATCATATAAATTGTTAAAGGAAACAATTAGAAGTAGTGTTCCTAAAGCTTTGTTCTGTTCTGTTTTGTTTTTTTCAATAAGTAATCTCTACACCCAACATGGGACTCAAACTCAGAAGCTCAAGATCAAGGCACATGCTCTACAGACTGAGCCAGCCAGGCACCCCTAACACTTTTTGGTTTTAGATCCGCTATTGATTCTACTACTATGGTTCCGGGCTTCGAACAAATCATTTCATTTCTCCAGGCCTCAGTTCCTCATCTTAAGATAAGTTTAGACTAGCTATCCCTGTTTCTTTCCAGCTTTAAAACCCTATTATTTATTTGTATCACAAATTTCCTATTTTAGGATAATTACGTTTAATGACAGGTTTCATGTCTATCCTAAAGGACACAGCTGAAAACAACTATTTAAGAAAAAACCTTTCTACAGCATATTATTTTATATTAGTGGAAATATAGTGATTCTTTGTTTAAACTTACTCATGAAATAGGTGAACCTATTTGCATAATTTTGAGTCCTGAGTTATACAGTTTTATAGAAAAAAAGTCACTGTTTTTTACATTTCTCTTCCCTTTTGTTTCATTTTTCTTAATGTGTGTGATTCCCACTGTTCACAGCCAGAATATAGAAGCAAGTGATTTTTCCAGTTACATGTGATCAAAATATTTAATTCAAACTTTGTAATCTCCAGAGAGGTCAGAATCACCCTTTTTTTTTTTTTTTAAGATTTTATTTATTGATTCGACAGAGAGATCACAAGTAGGCAGAGAGGTAGGCAGAGAGAGAGAGAAAGAGGGAAGCAGGCTCCCTGCTGAGCAGAGAGCCCGATGTGGGGCTCAATCCCAGGACCCTGAAATCATGACCTGAGCCGAAGGCAAAGGCTTAACCCACTGAGCTACCCAGGCGCCCCCTGAATCACCCTTCTCAACTTATTGAGAAATACTATGACTTGTGAAAGTTACTAATCAATCAACAACCATTTATTAAATACTTTTTGGGGTGTATAATATTGTATAAATGTTATATCAGTATTAACTTTTTTTAGAAGATTTTAAAAAAATTTAATTAAAAAACATTTTTTTTAATTTGACAGACAGAGAGCACTAATAGGCAGAGAGGCAGGCAGAGAGACAGAGAGAGGGGGAAGCAGGCTCCCTGTCAAAGCAGAGAGCCTGGGATCACGACCTGAGCCGAAGGCAGAGGATTAACCCACTGAGCCACCCAGGCGCCCTAGAAGATGTTTTTAAAATGAGAGAGCACGTACATGCAAGACCAGGGAGGGAGAGGGACAAGCAGACTCTGCTGAGCATAGAGTTCCAGGGGGGACTTGATTTCTCGACCCAAGTTCATGACCTGAGCTGAAATCAAGAGGTTGAAGCTTAACTGACTGAGCCATCCAGGTACCCCTCAGTATTAATTTCTAAAAGCTCTCTATTTCAGTATGATGAACATAACATAGTTATCTAATGTTGCCAAAGATGTGAG
Organism: Mustela lutreola; assembly: GCF_030435805.1. NCBI lineage: Eukaryota > Metazoa > Chordata > Mammalia > Carnivora > Mustelidae > Mustela > Mustela lutreola. Next base: position 197,321,909 of record NC_081292.1, read on the forward strand.
AAAAGTACAAGTTAGGGGGGCCTGGGTGGCTCAGTCAGTTGAGCATCTGACCCTTGGTTTCTGCTCAAGCCATGATCTCAGGGTGGTGAGATTGGGCTCTGTGTTCAGCACAGAGTCTGCTTAAGAGTCTCCCTCTCCCCCTGCCCTTCCCTACTATGTGCTTGAGTGTGAGCTCTCTCCCTCTTTCTCTCTCTCAAATAAATAAATAAATAAATAAAATCTTTTTTTTTTTTAAGTGAAAATTATTTTTTAAAAAGTCAAAGTTACTTTTAAAAAGTGCAAGCCACCCAGGGGCACCTTAAGCGTCCGCCTTCTGTCTGGTCATAATCCCAGGGTCTTAGAATCAAGCGGCTTATGGGGCTCCCTGCTCAGCAAGGAGCTTGGTTCACCCTCTCCCTCTGCCTGCTGCTCCCCTTACTTGTGTGTGCTCTCTCTCTATCAAATAAATAAATAAAGTCTTAAAAAAAAAGATACAAGTTATTTCTGTCTAATTATTTCATGTACAATTTTTTTTAAGATTTTATTTATTTAGGAATGCCTGGGTGGCTCAGTCAGTTAAGCGTCTGCCTACAGCTCAGATCATGATGCCAGAGTCCTGGGATAGAGTCCCGCATCAGGGTCCTTGCTTGGCAGGGAGACTGCTTCTCCCACTGCCTGCTGATGCCCCTGCTCGTGCACTGGCTCGCTCTCTCTCTCTCGGATAAATAAATAGATAAAAATCTTAAAAAAAAAAATCTATGCCCAATGTGGGGCTTAAACTCATAACCCAGAGATCAAGATTTGCAATTTCTACCAACTGAGCCAACCAGGTGCCCCATAATGTGTGAAAATTGTATTTCTCCAGAAAGATTTATAATATCAGGAAATAGTGACTATATCATATGCTGCTACCTACTCAGAAAATGTTCAATTGTCGCTGAAGTGAAAAGCCGGCCAATTGAGGACACAAAACAAGTAAAAAAAAACTGATCCTGCATAGGCTTATCTGAATCTCGAAAACAATTATAATAGAGTATATTTCTTTTAATCTAAGAAAACAATTATAATTGAGTGTATTTCTTTTACTGTGCATTCTACGAATGTCTGATACTTTTTCAATATTTTTTCCGGTTATTAAGCATATCCACATTTTTCTCACTTAGATGGCAAGGCTGTTGCGTAAGCATTTGAAATGTACTGAAGTTAGAAAGCAAGGCTGTCTTATGGCCTTGCATTTTAGTTTTTCTGGCTTTTGATAAATATTTATCTGGCCTTTCATAATGACCTCCAAATAATGGCACTGGACTATCTGCTTGTGGAAATTACACAAAGAATTTCAAGAGCAGCTGAAGCTACTGTAATACGCATCCTCACAGCTTTCTCCCATCTAAGATATATCCTTACTCATCCTTTTTAGAGGACCCTGGGACACAGAAGTATTCACACCAAAACTTAATTTTTCTTTCTTTCTTTCTTTTAATCTTTCTTTTTTTAAAGATTTTATTTATTTATTTGACAGACAGAGATCACAAGTAGGCAGAGAGGCAGGCAGAGAGAGAGAGGAAGGGAAGCAGCCTCCCCACTGAGCAGGGAGCCCGACGCAGGACTCGATCCCAGGACCCTGAGACCATGACCTGACCCGAAGGCAAAGGCTTAACCTATTGAGCCACCCAGGCGTCCTTTACTTTTTCTTTCTTAATCTAGACTCTTCCCTATCTTCCCTGATTAGATATTTAAACCTAAAATGTGATGTTTTTATTTTCCAAACACAAAACTAATTATGCATTTAAATTTGAACCTCTTTCATTTAAATGTATTCCTTTTCCCTTCAAGTAAAAGACTGATTTCAAAGCCTCCTTTGTGTTAGGAAATCAAATCATGCAACAAATTTTGGATAAAATCTTTTGTAAACGTTTGAAAAGCAAGATGACCACCCACTCTATTTTACAGAGAAATCCAAGTTTCAGTTCAAAAGTGTTTTCTTTTTTTTTAAAGATTTTATTTATTTTATTTGACAGAGAGAGAGATCACAAGTAGGTAGAGAGGCAGGCAGAGACAGAGGGGGAAGCAGGCTCCCTGCTGAGCAGAGAGCCCAATGTAGGGCTCCATCCCAGGACCCTGAGATCATGGCCTGAGCCGAAGGCAGCGGCTTAATCCACTGAGCCACCCAGGCGCCCCTCAGTTCAAAAGTGTTATTCAAAAACAAGGCTGATGTTGGACTGCTCATCTCAGGCAAGTCTCTATCTCATCCACCATGAAGCCAGTACGGTATCTCTGG